>NW_006408619.1:1305320-1307372 GCF_000296735.1 Chrysochloris asiatica | reverse complement strand
TTTGAATTGCTGTGATTCTGAGGGCTATGCCACCGGTATTTTAAATAACCAGCAGGGTCACCCATGGTGGACAGGTTTCAGATGAGCTTCCAAACAAAGACAGACTAGGAAGAAAGAGTGACAAACTACTTCTCAATCGCTAGTCACTGAAAACTCTATGAATAGCAGAGAAATAGATGATTGGGACATACTAAAAATTAAAAATCTGTGTGCATCAAAATACTTCACCAAAAGAGTAAAAGGGTAACCCACAGAATGGGAAAAAAATATTTTGCAATGACACATCTGACAAATAAACTACAACAGCTCTACAAGAAAAAGAAAAGTAACCCAATTAAAAAATGGGCACAGGACATAAACAGACACTTCACCAACAAGGAAATCCAGGCATCCAAATGAAGAAATGTTCACAATCACGAGCCATTAGAGAGATGCAAAGCACAACAATAATAAGATATCATCTCACACCAACAATAACAGCAAAGATCAAAAAAATAGAGGACAATAAATGCTGGTGAGGATGCAGAGAGACTGGGATGCTCCTGCATTGCTGGTGGGATTGCAAAATTGTCCAACCTCTCTGGAAGCAATATGACACTTCTTTAGAAGGTTGGAAATAGAAATACCTTATGAGCCAGCAATTCCTCTACTTGGTATTTACCCACAAAAAATATGAGATATAACACAAGTAGATATATGCACACCAATGTTCACAACAGCACTATTTACAATAGCAAAATGATGGAGACAGCCTAAGTGTCCATCAATTGAAGAATGGGTAAACAAACTGTGGTACATACACACAATGGAATATTATGCTACCTTGAAGAACAAAGACGCTGTAAGCCACCACTTAACATGGATGAACCTTGAGGATATTATGTTGAGTGAAATCGGCCAATCACAAAAGGAGAATACTGCACAAGACTACTATTGTAAAAGACTAAGAAAAAGAACCCATTCTAAAAGGGGAGGGGGGAGGGCGGAGGGCATTCTTTGCTGGTTACTGGGATGTGGGGGTTGGGGTGAAAGGACGGAGGGGAAGGTGGAACACAGGGTAAGGAATAGACACAGGACAGTTTGGGTGCTGGGGAGGGAGGCAATACACAAGAAGGGGGAGGGCAGTGGAAGAACAAGGCGGATGGGAGAACAATTAGGCAGGTTTTCCTGGACTAAGTGGGACAGAGGTAAATAATGAAGTATGCAAAGCCTTTGAACAACAGGGCCCTGGGATACAGGGATTGAGGCATGGTTGGAATAGGGAAGGGGGAGGGGGGAATGTTAAAATTCTTGGCTGTCTTTTGAATCTTGGTTTCCCTTGCATACCATTATAAAATAGACACTTGAGGGGGAGAGAAAGGAATAGCAAGAAACATCACCATAGAAAGCTTGTAAGTTGGTCTTCTTCCTATAACTAATTGGAATACTTAAAATGGGGCTACAACTTGCCCAGTTAAGGAGGCTTCCTGCAGAGCCTTTGCATTGCATAATCCTGAACTCCATCCAGAATCTTCTGAGGTGGGAAATCCCCACTTAAAAGGACAAGCAGACCAACCTGAAGTAGCTAGAAGAACAGAAGATGCTTATTGAAAGAAAGACTGAAGGGGAAAACACAGAACAATAACGGCAGTCTAACTGACTACTGTAGGACCAAGTAAGTTGCTCACCCAGGAGACATCAAGGCAAGTGGTCGGGTCCCCTCAGGGCAAACTCCCTCCCAAGACTAAGACTCAAGGGGAATACATGAGCAGACATGTACTCTGATGTGACCGTGTTGGTCATCAATAAGGGGAAGTGAGGAAAAACAGCAATGAAGCTGTGAACTAAGTCCAACCACGTTCAATAGACTCCTGTAAACCTGGGTGGAGACCTGGTTGGCCAACAGTATGGCAAGACCTGGGAACTCCTGGGCCCAGAGTCAGTGGCATAGCCACATAGGACTAGAGTGGAGAGTGAAGCATCCAGCTGATGTGAGGGGAGATTCATAAGAAGGCCCACATTTGCAGATAATACCCACTTGACCTGGCTTCAATGGCTGGATTATCAGAACTC
>NW_006408619.1:1304120-1305096 GCF_000296735.1 Chrysochloris asiatica | reverse complement strand
GTGATAAAACAGTGAATAATTGTTATCAGGACTGACTGTGAGGGTTGGAAATGTTAAGGTAGACATTTTGTAGCAAAAGGAGGGGAGTGGTTGACTTTGCAGTCCGAAAGCTGAGGTCCCTGGGACCATCAAGGGAGAAGAGCGGAGTGTGGGACCCTACCCAGAGCAACAGTGACGCCAGAGATGGAGGCAGAGACGATGATATGGAGATATGGAGTGGCTGGAACTCTAGACCCAGAGAGGGAGAGGGGCTGTGTGCTGACGTCCAAGGGGCAGGCTTGAGGGTACACCCTTTGGTTGTTTGATGATGCCTGGAGGGGATTGCAACCAGGACAATGTAATGACATACGATAAGATGAATATAAAGCTAATGTTCTCCCATGTAAACTATCACATAATTCAAATAGAAAGTTTTAAAAAAGAAAGTGAGGTGACACTAAAAGCACTCACTCATCTCTGCCAAGAAATTTGGAAAACAACTATCCGACTGACTGATTGAAAGAAATCTGTATTTGTGCCCACTCCAAAGAGAGGTGATGCAATGGAATACGGAAATCATTGGACAATCTCTTTGATATCTCCTGCAAGTAAAGTTTTACTAAAGGTAATACAGAAACGTTTCCAAGCATACATTGACAGAGAACTTCCAGAGGTTCAAGCTGGATTCAGAAGAGGATGTGGAGCAAGGGATATCATTGCTAAAGTCCAACGGATCTTGGCTGAAAGCAGAGAAGACTAGAAAGATGCTTACCTGTCCTTTACTGACTATGCAAATCCCTTGAATTGTGTGGATCATGACACGCTATGGACAACATTGAAAATATGAGTATTCTGGAACACTTAATTGTGCTCCTGAGGAATCTGTACATGGACCAAGAGGCAGTTGTTCAAACAGAATATGAGAACACAGAACGGCTTAAAATTAGGAAAATGTGTGACAGGGTTGTATTCTTTCACCATACTTATTCAACATGTA
>NW_006408619.1:1301321-1302950 GCF_000296735.1 Chrysochloris asiatica | reverse complement strand
ACAACTAACTAACTAAGATGGATTTAAGGGTGGATAGCTCAATGGTGGATGGATGAATGGACAGATGGATGGATATTTTGTTACTTGGGAATAATCATAATCTGCTCTACTCTTCTAGAATTACTCTTGGAAAAAAGTATCAGCCCCCACCTTCTGCCTGTGCACCTCCCTTCTGAGACATGTTGTTGTGAGTGCCGTCAAGTAGATTCTGACCCATAACGACCCTGTAGAGGGTTTTCTGAAGAGCCACTGGTGAGTTTGTACCACTGACTTTGCACTTCAAATGGCTTTGCAGTCTGGCGCATTAACCCACAGCACCACACCAGGACTCCTTATGAGACTTAAGTATTGGTAAATATTTACAAACTGGGAAGTGGCTTCACTTACTTGTCCGGTTAGCAACTGCAGACTCTGATTCTCCAACTCTGACCACAAGAAACTTCTAATTCCAAATTCTCAGAGGAACTTGGAATTTTCTCTGGCTTAAATTTTTCTCCAGGAGCTCTATGATTTGAATCTCCCCCAAGTTCACAGGGAGAGAGGCAAAATACACTGGGGGTGTTAGCTAGTGTTTTCAAGCAGCAGATACTGTAAATTCTTACTACAACCTGGCGAGATGGGTACTGGGATGACCCCACATCACAAGCGTCCCAGAGGCTGAAGACCCAGGAGGCTGCACCCTTGTCCCAACTGCCAGGACGCTTGCTGTAGGGCCGGTAGTGTGGGCCCAGCTCAGATCTCCTTCCCACTCCATTCCAACTAGTTTTCACTAACTTTTCTCTGAATGTAATATTTCTGGCAATTATGAATGTAGGCAAGTGAAGCCCAGGAGTGTTCTCTGTACCTTGGACTTTGTCACCAACAGAAATCTCATGATTCCAGACCATATTGCTGTTGCTGTAATCATGTGACATTTCCTTCACACTCACACTACCGGGAAATTACTGGAGTCATTCAAGCTGCACATTATCTTGTAGTTGAACGTGCTTATACTACAGAGCCACACCAACACTCCTTATAAGAAAAAGAAAAGACACACAGAGACACATAAAGGCAGATGTAAAGAAAGCCAAGACTGGAGTGATGTGTATAAAACAAGGGAATACCAAAGATAGTTGCTTGCCACTGGAAGCCAGGATCAAGGTTTGGATCCAGTCCATTCTGCTGTGGCCTCCTGCTGAGACCTGCATTTCCAATCACGGTAGACTGAATGAGAATCTCTATTCGAACAGGAACCCCAGATGATTCTTATGTGTTACAGGAGAATCCCCTGGGAAACTTGTTAAAATGTAGGTTCTGATTCAGTATAAGATATTGGGTATGGAAATGAAAATTCTCAGCAGGGAGTTGAACTGGAATGACTGTGTGAAACAGCTTCTGTCTGAGAACCTCTGGGTACTTACCCAGGCAGACACCTTTAACGTCAGACTTACAGCCTCCAGAGCAATGAGAAAATTAATTTCTGCTGTTTTAAGCCACCTACTTTGGGGTATTTTGTTAAAGCAGTCCTAGGAACTAACACAGACCCTTACTACCCTCCTTTTGCTAACAAGTACTGATAAATCAATAGTATGTATATATGTAATAGCAAGCTTTATTAAGTAAAATCCCTACCATGTGATTAGAAAA
>NW_006408619.1:1291609-1292616 GCF_000296735.1 Chrysochloris asiatica | reverse complement strand
TGAAGGAATTGGCAAAGAACAAGGCACCAGGAATTGATGGAATAAAAACTGAAATCTTTCAAGAAAGTGAGGCAGCACTGGAGGCACTCACTCATTTCTGCCAAGAAATTGGGAAGACAGCTATCTGGACAACTGATTGGACAAGATCTGTGTTTGTACCCATTCCAAAGAGAGGTGACAAAATGGAATGCAGAGACCATCAGACAATATCTTTGATATCCCATGTGAGTAAAGTTTCACTAAAGGTAATTCAGAAATGGCTCCAAGCAAACATTGACAGAGAACTTCCAGAAGATCAAGCTGTATTCAGAAGAGGACGTGGAATGAGGGATATCATTGTTGATGTCTAAGGGATCATGGATGAAAACAGAGAATACTAGAAAGATGCTTACCTGGGCTTTATTGACTGTGCAAAGGCTTTCAATATTGTGGATCATGACAAGCTATGGACAACATTACAAAGTATGAGTATTCCTGAAAACTTAATTGTGCTCATGAGCAATCTGTACATGGACCAAGAGGCAGTTGTTCAAAAAGAACATGTGAACACTGAGTGGTTTAAAATTAAGAAAGGTGTGTGACAAGGTTGTATTCTTTCACCATACTCATTCAACCTGTATGCTGAGGAAATAATCCAAAAAGTTTGGTTCTATGAAGTAAAACATGGCATCAGAATTGGAGGAAGACTCATTAACAACCTGTGATATGTAGTTGATGTAACCTTGCTTGCTGAAAGTGAAGAGAACTTAAAATATTTACTGAAGACAATCAAAGGCCACAGCCTTCAGTATGGATTTCTTCTCAATGTGAAGGAAACAAAAATCTTCACCACTTGACAAATAAACAATTCTTATCAATGGAGAAAAGATTGAAGTTGTCAAGGACTTCATTCTTCTTGGATCAACTATCAACACTTATGGAAACAGCAGTCAAGAGATCAGATGATGTATTGCATTAGGCAAATCTGCTGCACAAGACCTTTTTTAAGTGTTGAAGAGCAAAGATGT
>NW_006408619.1:1283085-1291509 GCF_000296735.1 Chrysochloris asiatica | reverse complement strand
GCATGGGGTCGCTATGAGTCCGTGCTGACTCGATGGCACCTAACAACAACAACAGTGGAATATATATAGTGGGATACAAACCAATCCAAGAGTTTCTACATGTTCAACTCAGTGACATTGATCAATTTTCACGTTTAGCAACCATTCTCAGCTACCTTTTCCCATCTGTTGCTCCTACTCTATTTGCATAAATGCACCACCCCATAAAGATCCTCTCTAATATTTTGAGTTGCTGTTGTCACTTTGATCCTACACAGATAGTTCTTAAAAGTGTATGATGTGTGGTGCAGAAGGTCTGTTTGAATGTAAAGGTTGGTGGGTCAAACTTACCAGCTGCTCCTTGGAAACTCTAAACAGGGTCCCTATGAGTTGGAAATGTCTTGACCGCACTTACAGACAGCATAGTGCAGTGGGTTAAGTATTGGGCTGCTAAGCACCAACTGCCCTGCAGTAGAAAGATGAAGCTGTCTGCTCCTGTAAATATTTACAGTCTTGAAAACCCTTTGGAGCAGTTCTACTGTGTCCTATGGGTCTCTACAAGTCAGAATCAAGCGAATAGCAGTGAGCTGTTGTTTGGTTTGAAGATGATGGCTTCAGGGGATATCTCTAGGTTTGGTACTGCCAGTTAATGTGCTGGACTGTAAGGTTGATTTGAATCATAAGGTTGGCACTTCAAGGTCACCAGCTGCTCCTTGGAAATCCTACACAGGGTCACTATGAGTTGGGACTGACTCAGTGGCTCTTAGCAACAACAAAGTTTAAAGATGATCTCAGAACAGTAGTTTTAGGAGGTCATCCAACCTCATTGACTCCAGAAAGTCTTTGAGATTGTGAAATTCTATTCAACATCAACTTCCTTTTGGTCAGGATTATTTTATAGACTCTTTGATCAAAATGTTTGGTAAAGACATCTGGGCATCATTCAGTTCTGGGCTCATGGCAAAGGAGACAGTTGTTCATGAAGGCAATTAGGCATACCTTACATTTCTTCCTCCTAGTCTTAACACGGTGTGGAGCTGTAGGATCAGCACCAGACTGTAAACCACAAGGTCAGCATTCAAACCCACAAGTTGCTTCTCAGAAGCCCTATACAGGATTGCTATGAGTTGGAACCAACTCGACAGCACTTAACAATGACAACAACAACATTTCTAACACTCTTTCCTCTGTTGCTCCAAATAAATAGAGATCAACTGTTGCAATCCCAATGCTTACTTGCAAGTTTTTAAGACTTCAAGCTCTGTGCAAAAAACTTGGAGACAGCAGAAACCCTAACACAATAGCCAACACAATGACATAAATAACTTGGATGTCCCATGAAACCTGCAACGCAGGGTGTTCAAAGACTGATTTTTTGGAAGTATATTGCCAGGTCTTTCTCCCAAGGTGCCTTTGAGTGGACTCGAACTTCGAATCTGTCAGTTAGCAGCAGAGCATGTCAGTTGTTTGCTTCACCCAGGGACTCCTGTTTCCTCAACATTGAATCGTATTTACCTCCAAAGAGCCTCCCCGGGGCTTTGAGTCCATTGGTGTGACTATTCAAGGCCTTTATCGCTCCTCCTGCAATCTGGATGTTTGGGGTTTCTCAGCCTCAAAAGAGTCTTTTCCTCTTCATAAAACAGTCAGCCATGTTTGGTGTGTCTGAACCATTTCATCATCTGTTGACAAACTTCTCATCTGTTTACAACTCTGCAGGCATGAACAAAATTGAATTTTTAAATCTGGGGATCTTGCTGAGATTGGGGTCCTTCCTTCCAGTTTCTGGGGATATTGGTAGTAGAAGTCATTTTACCTTGGAGCCCCTCACATGTCCTTAGTTCCCAAGGAATATCTCCTAATTTCAAAGCTGGACTTCATTACTGTTCTAGCAAACCAGCAAATGTCTGTGTTGCGCCTAAGGGACATTCCAGCTTTCAACTCTTTTGTGAAGCAAAAAAGAACCAAGACCTCTCCTCTGCTCATTCTATGGTCAGTTCATTCTTGGAAAATTCATCTTTCACGCAGAGGAAGGAATGGAATTTTCCAAAGGCCACTTAATTACACTTTGACACACTATGGTAATTTAAACATCAATGCTCTGTAATAAAAGAAACTGGAAGAGATTTGGATTAATCAGAGGCAGAAGCTGGAAGAGAAGACTGCTTATGGAGACTGATGACTTGCCTTAGATAGTCCCAGAGTGATGCGCATTTGTTCAAGAACATAGGGTCCTATGTTCAGGTCATTAAAAATTAAATAAAGGGTTGATTTAGAGATTTTCACCTACTTAACTGTTTCTTTGAAATTATAATAAAATCTTGTATGCAGAGGCTTCAAAAAGTTCATGGAAAAAGTCCATTATCTTTCCAATTCTCCACACACTTTTAGAAGACCCCATGGATATTGAAAGGTTGTGTTTCTGAAATGCTAATATTATTGGAGACCACTGGAGTGCTGATCCATGTTATAACTGGCCAAGCCGATCGTCATCATAGTAAGTGTGAACATGCAAAACATGTGTACTTGCATGAAACACACATTTGGTTGTTGTTAGGTGTTGTTGAGTAGATTTCAACTTAGAGTAACCCTGTACCAGATTCCCAAGGCTATAAATCTTTACAGGAGCAGAAAGCTTCCTCTTTTACGTGAGAAGCAGCTGGTGGGTTTGAACTGCCAATTTTGTGGTTAGCAGTCCAGTGCTTATCCTATAGTTACCACCAATGCCCCTAAACATACACAAACAATGTAATAAACACATACATTGTTGTTAAGTGCCGTCAAGTCGGTTCCGACCCTCTGTGACCTTGTATAGGGAGCAACTGGTGAGCTTGAACTGCAGAGGTCGTGGTTCAAACCAACTTTGCAGTCCAGCGCATTAACCCACAGCACCACACCAGGACTCTAATACATATGTATGCATTGTAATATACCAATACGTGGTAAAAATAAATGTTTTTTGTTTCTTTTACAGCTTACCCTGGGATTCCTTTTAGTTAGGGGACAACCTTTATTTTCTTTCTTTATTTTCTTTCTTTACAAGTCTCCTTGCTTTTATATTTGTTTTTATCATCATTTCCTTTTCTCCTTATATCCCCTGAGTCACACAGTTGCCATTTCCCCTCCAGATCTTCTTTACCTTTCTTTCTGTTCAGAGTAGATTATATCGCTAGCCTTGTTGATGATATGTCATTGAATCGGTTCCTACTCATAGCAATGCTGTATAGTGTTTCCAAGGAGTGGCTGGTGAGTTAGAACTGCTGAGTTTGTGTTTCAAACCAACCTTGTGGTCCAGTACTTATCCCTCAGCACCACACCAGGACTCCAGCTAGAGATAAAGAGGGAAAGGAGGAGAGTCACGTTAATGGGGAGCTCTAGCTGAAGGCAGGAAAGGGAAGTCTGAGCAATGTATTCCCCTGACTCCTAGGTTTGGATCACCTTGACTTAGCTGGGTCCCACAGCTGAAGGCTGCTATTGCTTTCCCAGCAACCTTCACTTCATAGTGTCAGGTCTCAGTAGCTGCATCTCTAGTGTTTCAGAACCGGGAGAGCAACAGCTCCATTGCTGGTAACTCTGAGTTTCTGCATCTCTGTGGTTTCCTTACAAAAGCCACACCTTTGTTAAGAAACCTCCCTTGGGTGATCTAAATACGAATGTGCCATCCAAGTCCAGCTGGGACCTTGACTGACACAGTCCATCCCTGCTCTCTTTCCCTCAATGGAAATCATCCCAACGCACTACATGCATGCATTCTTGAAAAAATGGTTGTGTTTTGTATGAACATGTTCGAACATTTTGAGAAATAATGGGTTATATATTTCATTCTGCTTCTTATTTTTCTCACTAATTACAAATTACATTTTTTAAAAGATTCATCCCTGTTGCTATGGCTACAGTTAACCTATTATTTCTGAAGCTGCTTCATTTGCACCTGTATACACCTGTCATATCTACCTATCCAATCTCTGAATGATCCACACCCAGACAGTCTCTAACTTCCTAACACCAACACCTGTGCTGCAACGGTCTCATATATGACCTCATCTAGAGCTTCATAAGGATTTCCTTGAACTACATACCTAGGGGTAGAATTTCCAAGTCAAGCAGTTCTTGTTTAGTGCCATCCAGTTCATTCTGACTCATAGCAATAGTATAGAGGTTCCAAGGAGTGACTGGTGGGCTTGAACCATCAACACTGTGGTTGGTGTTCCAATGCTTAACCTACAGCGCCACACCAGGACTCCAGTCATGCAGTAGGAACTGTTAACATGGACTTAGGTTTACAGGTGTACTCTGCAGAAGGCCCACAAACCAGCTGCCCTCCTGGCAGCAGTGCCTGAGAGTGCCCTTCCTCAGCTACTCACAAACACATGGCATTACCCAGCTTCTTAAATTTGCCAGTCAGCTAAATGTAAAGTGAGCTCCTACTGTGTAACTTGCCTTGCTCTGCTGATCAGTCATTTTGAGTATCTCTTCATGTACTTTTGGGATTTCCTCTTACATAAATTATGTGTTCATATCCTTTGACTATTTTTCTATTTGGGCTGCTATTTTCCTTGTTTGTTCCTAAGGAGTTTCTTGCACTTTATTTTTCTACTGTACTGTTGGTTTCTGTTAGTTCATATTATGTGTTGGATTTTTTCCATCTGCATTAATAAGTGAAATGGGACTATACATTTCTTCTATTGTTCTTACCTGGAAAAACTTCAATAATAAAGGAATTAATTTGTTTTTTAAAAGAATCTGATGATTTCTTACTATCTACACCCTGGTCCAAATCAACACTATTACTCATCTGGATTCTCAGTGGAATCATTGTGGGGGCGTCAAAGGACATTGGGAACTGAAATCCTATGTTACCTGCTTTTGTACCCATCTTCCCGTTGGACCTTCTAGTGTTTGGCACATCTGTTCCTTTCTTCATTTCATTAGGTTGTCCTAACAATACCACAAAGTCACGAAGTGGGTAGCTTTAAAGAATAGAAATTTACTTCTTCACAGTTCTGGAGGCTGAAGTCCTAATCCAGGCCATCTTGAGGGGCTTGTGTTCTCTCTGCTGTCTTTAGGGAAGACCCTCATTTCCCAGCACTGGCAGCCTTTTGGTGATCCTTGGCTTGTGGATGAATCTTCACATGCTGTCTTTGCCCTCGTGTGTGTGAGTTTGTTACTGTGACAACCCCTTTCTCTTCTAAACCACCACTCAGAAGGGATTAGGTCCAGGACCCACCATACTCTGGCATGACTCCACTATCTTGACTAGTAACATCTGCAAGGAAAATCCTATTTCCACATATTTTCCCAAAAACGGTCACATTCACTGGTTCAGGACTTAGGACTTCAACATGTGACTCTGAAAGGAGGGATGTGATAGGGATGGGGGACACACAGAATACAGTCCATAGCAGTGGGTAAAATTAATGTTAAATTCATTAGTGATTTGGAGACCAATTCATCTACTTGTCAGCTAAAGTATTTGGGAAAGTTAAAGTCAACATTCTCATTTGATCAGAATAACAAAATATGCAATATAAAATGATGCTGTATATTTGTGAAAAGGGTTAAAACTAACCCTAAAACAAATGTGGACCACCCAGTCCCATGGCCTGAGCCAACATGAAGACCATTTGTGAAAAGAAGTCAGCTCTGGAGTAATGCCTGTTGTCGCTAAGTGCTGTCCAGTTGGTTCCAATTCATAGGGACCGACCCTGTATAGGGTTTCCAAGGAGTGGCTGGTGAATTTCAACCATCGACTATTTGGTTCCAACTGGCCTTGTGGTTCAGTGCATTATCTAGCAGCCCCACAGCAGGACTCTGGGGTAATCCCTGTTGTTGTCACTAAATGCTGTCCAGTCAGTTCTGACTCATAAGGACCCTATATAGAGTTTCCAAGAAATGGCTGGTAAATTTGAACCACCTTCCTTCGAGTTGAAAGTAGCCTTGCAGTTCAGTGCATTACCCTGCAGTGCCACACCAGGACTCTGGAATAATCCCTAACTTCTTTGAAAATAGGGATCAGAGCACAAACTGATCAGAAACAGGGTTAACATTTCAGGCTGGGGGAAATCCAGGTAGAGGAATACAAGCACCAAAATTAAGTGTCAAAGTGCTCTCCCAAATACCCAGGGAGCCCAGCCCTGATGAGCATGTAAAGGAGGCACTAATTAGGGAGTCTTGGAGGGAAGGAGAGAGGAGTCATCTCTGGTCCAAGGCCCTGGTCGCCACACTCCTCTCTCCACGTGTCTTCTGCTGATTAGTGCATAAATAGGGCACTGATTACCAGGCCATGCTAGTGTGCAACTTTTCAGTGGAATGCTTCCACGTCAAGCCTTATTTGTAATTAAGCCTTGAATAAATGTTTTGCAAATGGGGTGTCTGTTGATGAATAGAAAGGACTTTGGGAGCTGAAGTCTTTTGTAGATTTCCCAAGAAGCCCTCAACACAGGGCATAGCCAAGGCCTGCAGTGTGAGCTTCTATTTCCTCCTAATTGTGTATTTGTCCATTTCCAGGCTTCCAGGGCTTCAGTTGGCAAATGACAACTAGTTTACAAATGCAGGTTTATTCTCTGGGTCACTGGCTCTCTTGAAGAAATGGATATGTTTTCTGTGTTGTTTATTTTGGCCAAGCTAGCCTGGGTGGACTCTAAGCACTCCCTCTTTTGAGAGAAGTTTACAGGATTTATGATGAGTTCATCAGCCTCATTGAGAGAGCCACCCCTTCTCCAGGGTACTGGGAAGTAATTTTCTCAGAATTCTATGGAGCACAGTTCTACTCTGATACACATGGAATTTGGTCTGACCAGCAGGTCTCATCGCGGCAGTTAGTCTCAACACCTAGCCAGGGTTTCTTCTCCTTTCACTACTGGCAGGTGGAAATCAGTGGACTCAAGTGAACTTCCTTCCACTCATGGTGATCTCATGTGTGTCATAGTAGAGCTGTGCTCCCTAGAATTGTCACTGGCTCATTTTCCAGACGTAGATCCCCAGATCTGAACTTACTTAGGGTTGGCAGCCAGGCGTTGCACAATTCAGAGACTCCAACAGACACTGGAGTTCACACAGTATGGTATATAGAGGCTGCCTTTTGCATTGTAGGTATTAAGCAGTATCCCTGGCCTCTACCAACTAGATGCCAAGAGCACCATCTGACCAGTTGTGACAGATGTGATCAGAGAAAATATCCTTATATTTTCATTATTAAAGCTACCACCCACCTATTCTCCTGTGTCATGGAGCAGTTGTTCATACATCTATCTATCTTTCATGAGGAAAGAAAGTTTGCTTTATTTATTGCTATATCTCTAGTGTGTAGAAACATTATCTTGCACGTGTTAAGTGATCAGTTAAAGTTTGTCATTGAAGTGATTTATAGGTTTTTAGCAGGAGAGTGAAAAACTATATTGTCTGACTGTTGTGCAGAAAATGGTTATGTAAGCATAAAAGCAGACGTGAGTTAGGAAGCTATTACACTGGTCCACAACCAAGAGGGAAGAACACACTCAGCATTTCTCAAGCTGGAGGAACTGAAGATACACATCAAACCTCGACTTTAATTATTGAAGGATTCCCTGGGCAAATTATTGAGTGATGCAGAAGGTATCAAAAGAAGATGGGAGAACCAAAAAGATGGCAGATTGGGTGGAAGTGCAGTAAGGAGCTCCATCAGCAACAACACAGAATATAGGACCAAGCAGGCTCAGGAGATGGTCCCAGAACTCTGAACCACATATGAAGGAATATTTAGGAGGTTGGAAGGCTTACAGCTAGGGGAATTTGTAGCAGATAAAGAAATCCATTGCTTTCTAATTCAAGACACTCAGCTGCTCCAGGAGCCGCCATCTTGGGTAAGATCAAGCGGGGGAAGGAGTAGCCATGGATGCCTGACAGATCTCGGAGATAAAGGTGTGAACATTCTTTTCTTTTGGTACCTGTTCATTGGTCCCTTGCTGTCTGCGCACCTCCATTCTGGTGACTATAGGGGTGCCTGAGCTACTGGACACTCCAGCCCCACCTTGGAGGGTTCTACTATGCATGTGCACAGATCTCCTTGAAATTTAAAGAGACAGTTTGCACTTAAAACCAAATGGCCACAGCCAGCTCTGAACTGTTTATAACTAGAAAAAAGGCCTGAATGGGGATTGTGGAATGGGACAGGCAGACAAAAAAGGAAATAGGCTTAAAATTAAATCCTAATTTACGTCAAAACAACCAACAGTGGCATCTTGAAATGTCTCAAGAAGAAGAGTGAAAAGGGAAGCCCATTTGCTGCTCACATCTACCTGGAGGCAATCAGAAAGCATAAAAAATACCAAAATACACACCCATCTAAGTATTAAGGCCACAGATAACTCCTGAATATGCCCAAAAAACAGAAGCAGATGACCATATCTGCACATGTCCAGAAACAAGATAAAGTGACTGAGGCAAACGATCTGGAAGTAGACCTACACT
>NW_006408619.1:1266494-1278032 GCF_000296735.1 Chrysochloris asiatica | reverse complement strand
TGCATAGGGTCACTATGTTCGATACTGACTCAATGGTACCTAACAACAACAACAACATTTAGATGTTGTTATTAAGTGTCATTGAATTGGTTCCAACTTATAGTGACACTGTATAAGGTTTCTGAGGAATGACTGGTGAGTTTGAAGTGCTGACTGTGTGGTGAGAAGCTCAGTGCTTATCATACAGAGCCACACCAGGAGTCCAGATCTATATTAGGAAGTTGTTGATAAGTGCCATTGTATCAGTTCTGACTTGTAGAGGCCCAGTATAGGGTTTCTGAGGAGCCAGCCATTGGTGGGTTTGAACCAGCAACCTTGTGGTTCAAACTGACCTTGTGGTCCAGTGCATTACCCTGAAGTATTGAAGACAAAGAAAAGTGAATGGTCTCACAATTTATTGTGGGAATAGAACTGATTTTTCTGATGAAAAGATGGAAATATAAGAAAGAATCCCTAAACGTTATGTTAAGCTTTTGGGAGGATGATGGTGCACATATTGAATTGGGGGAGAGTGGAGGAGCGAAGGATGTAAGCATTTGGTTTTGAACATGTGAACATGTGAAATTTAGTGTTTTGTCCTTTAGAGGAATCCAGTTGGAGAGGCCATTTAGGCTACTAAGTGTCCGATAGGTGCTCAGGAAAGTCTTGAAGTCTCCCTCATACTACTGAGCTGCAGGTCCAGTACAGGGCAGCAGGGGCTTCTGTTCATCAGACCCTCAGGGTTCCGGGATGATAGAGACTCTACTCTTCCTCTATTGGAGAATTAAAGAAGAGAGACAGGACCCACTACACTCTGCAGTTATCCAATCCAAGCCAGGTTTGTATAACAGCACCACTGGTACTAGATTTGCCCAGCGATTTCATCTGTTGAGTGATTAAGTAATGACAAGTGCTGTTCAAGATGGATTTGTCATGATCCCGTTGACATTCCCACAGATGACTGTCATGACTCTGCCATAAGTGAATAAATAATATTGTTGTTAAGTGTCATTGAGTTGGTTCTGACTCATACATAGCAATGCTGTGTAGGGTTTCCAAGAAGCGGTTGGTGAGTTTGAACCACCGACCCTGTGGTTCAAACCAACCTTGCAGTCCAATGCTTTATCCTACAGTGCCACACCAGGTCCTGGTGTATGGTGGTGCTGGTAGTTAAATGTAACACAAAACAGAACAACAGTACAAAAGATAAGCAAGTCTGAATGTTGGTTTTTCAAAAAGATGAACAGAACTGGAAAACCACCGGAAATTTTAATAAAGAAGACAGAGATGACTTACAAATAACCTGAGAAATATTTAAATGGGCAATGTCAAAATAAAATGAACTGAAATAAAAAGAATAATTGCAGAATCCTGGATAACAAGGAATTGTATTAGTATAACTTTGAAAATTTAAAAGAAACTGGCAAATTACCAGAATCACACAACTAACCCAAAGTAACACAGACTGAGGTCTAAAATTTGAACAAACTCATTACAAAACAAAACACTATAAGTAAAAAAAAAAAAGAAAGGAAAAAAAAAAAAACTGCCCCAAACAGAAAAATCCTGGCCCAGACAGCCTCATTGAAGAATTCTACCAAACATTCAGAGAAGAGCTAATACCACTCCTACACAAACTATTCCAAAACATGGGAAAGGATAGAATAACCCCAAATTCATTCTATGAAGCAAGCATAGGCCAGCTACCCAAACCAGGCAAAGACAGCACTCAAAAATAAAATCCCTCATGAACATATCCCTCATGAACATAAATATCCCTCATGAACATAAATCCAAAAATCTTCAACAAAATCTTAGTCAATAGAATTGAACACCATATCAAAAAAATAACACATTATGATCAAGTGAGATTCAAAGCAGGCATGCAACATTAGAAAAACAATCAACATAATCCACCATATACATAAAATAACCACACTCACACACACAAAAAAAACACCCCACATGATCCTACCAATTTACTCAACAAACGCATTTGATGAAATCCAACATCCACTCCTATATATAGATGGTGGTGGTGGTGGTTATGTGCAATAGAGTCGGTTCAGACTCTTAGCAACCCTGTACAGGGTTTCCAAAGCTGTAAATCTTTATGGGAGAAGAAATCCTCATCTTTCTCCTGCGGAACAGCTGGTAGTTTCGAACTGCTGATCTTGAGGGTCACAGCCCAATTGGTAACCTCTACAATACCAGAGCTCCTATATATCTATATCTATATCTATATATGCAAAACTAGTAGTTGACTTTATTCTCAGTGGATAAAGACTAGAAGCAATCCCCACGTGAATGAGAGCCAGACCATGAAGCCTTCTATCACCACTTGTCTTAATTACAGTGAAAGTTCTAAAAGGAAAGGGAAATAAAAGGCATCCAAATTAGTAAAGAAGAAGTAAAACTCTTCCTATTTACAAATGATATGATCATATACATAGAAAATCCTAGAGAAGCAGCAAGAAAACCATTAGACTGTGGTCCCAAGTCTGCAGGCCCAGGAACTCATTTCCTTCTGATGTTTGGCTCTGACTCAGATGTTTACAAACTTTTGTTCCCTGGTTTGATCTATTATAAACATGGATACATTTATAGCACATAGAAATATGTTTGCAAAATCTATGTATGGTTGCACCAAATATAAATACCAGTACATACACATAGTCTTTAGAGAGATCAAAACCATGATGAGATGTCATCTCACGCCAGAAATAGCAAAGTTCAATAGGACAGAAAAGCAAATGCTTGCAAGGCTGTGGAGACATTGGAGTCCTGTACTCCTGGTGAGACTATAATATTGTGCAGTCACTGTGGAAAACAATACGGTATTTCCTCAAAAAGCTGGAAATGAAAATGTCATTTGATGCAACACTCCCATCACTAGGAATATATCTCACAGAGCTGAGACCCAGACTGATACATGCATACACATGTTCATTGTAACATTATTCACAATAGCAAAGAGATGGAAACAACCTAAGTGCCCATCAGCAGATGGATAAACAAACTATGGTTCATACAGACAATGAATTTTTAGTCAATGTTAAAAAAAATAACTAGGAATCTAGAAAACACTTCATAGCTTGGATGAACTTGGAGGGCATTAGGCTGAGTGAAACAAGTCAATCAAAAAAGGACAAATATTTTATGAGTCCACTATTATAATAAAGAAACTTTTTTTTTTTTAATTTGATAGGTTACCAAGGATGACAGAGGAGGGAAAATCACAACATAGATGTTGTTGTTGTTAGGTGCACAAAAGAACAAAACATTGCCCAGTCCTGGACCAACCTCACAATTGTGGCTATGTTTGAAACCACTGCTGCTGTCACTATACCAATCCATCCCTTTGGGGGTCTTCCTCTTTTTCTCCCACCCTCCACTTTACCAAGCATGAAATCCTTCTCCAAGGACTGGTCCCTCTGGATAATATGTCAGAAGCACAAGAGACAAAGTCTCACCATCCTGGCTTCTAAGAAGCATTCTGGATGTATTTCTTCTAACACAGATCTGTTTGTTCTTTTGGCAGTCCATTGTACTTTTAATATTCTCCTCCAACACCATAACTCAAATGCATCAATTCTTTTATGGTCTTCCTTATTCAGTATCCAACTTTCACATGTATCTGAGATTATTGAAAATACCATGGCTTGGGTCAGGCACACCTGAGTCCTCAAGCTGAAATCTTTTGTCTTCATCACTTTATGCTCTTGAACCTAGATAACATACACAGATTAATTTGGCTGAAAAGAAAGGCACCATACAATACCAAACAAAAAAGGAAGACTTGGAGAGGTGCACAAGAGCTACAGACAACAAAGATAAACGCAAGTACATGTACAACCCTGCGTTATCAGAAGTAACCAGCAATAATCTACAAGTGCCAACAAATCAAACAAACAAAACTGAGCAGGTACGAGTTGGCAAAAAGGACTATACTCATCACCATCTATAGGTTTTGCAAACATAAATCTATAAACGTGTTTCTATGTGCTAGAAACATATCCATGTTTATAATAGAGCAAACAAGGGAGCAAAGGTTTGTAATTTTTTTACCCATAACCAAGCATCAGGAGGAAATAAATCCCTGGATCTGGAGACTTGAGATCTTAGTTAAGGGGAACATTAAGGTTAATTGGAATAACATAGTAAACAAGAGAATCTTTGTGATTAACCACTAGGGTCTTAAAAGCTTGTGAGTGGTTTATCTAACATACAACTATTAGTTGCTCTCCATCCAAAACAAATAAGTGTGAAGAAAATTAGGCACATGGAGTATTAGATCAAAGGACTAATGAATGACAGGAGCCTCAGTTTCCATCATCCTGAGATCAGAAGAATTGGATAGGCCCAGAGCATCACTGCAGTCTGCTCGGAAATGGATCAAAATAGAAGGTCTTGGATAGAACATTGTAGAACAACACTCAAAATCACACACACACAAAAAAGACCAGGTTCAATAGTCAGATGGAGACTGTTGGAACTCCCAAGATTATGGCTCAGATTGAGAAATGATCTCACCCCCGTGGTTCATGTTTCAGCCAAAGAATAGACAGGTCTACACAGTGAACAACAACACAATCTCCAGAATTATCAGTCTTTTGAGATGAAAGGGGCAGTATCTGCCCCAGGACAAAGGTTCAGAAGGCAGGAATGGGTAAGAAAGGAGGAGGAAAGGAATGAAAAACTACAGGGAGAAAGTGGGATAAGTGATGTTACATTGAGGAGATCGCAATCGATAAGAAACACAATGTGAGTGAATTGTTGCAGGGAAAACAGATTTGCTCTGCAAACCTTTACTAAACTCACAACAAAAAGTGAAACAAACAACAAAACCATAATGTCTTCAAAGACCTTATGGTTAATCATTTAGGAGGATCCAGCCTGAGAAGATTGTTTTATACGGGACATATCTCTGTTTCCTAGTCCTTTTTTCAAACATTCTGTTTCATTTTTGACAGCTTCCAACATCTCTTGATTCTTACTTTGAACATTCCATGTTCTGATTACTACTGCATGTTTAGAGCTGTCCCTTTTGATTTTGAGTTATGCCACATCAGCAAATGAAGGTCCCAAAAACTTTACTCCATCTACATCATTAAGGCCAACTCTACTTTGAGGAGTAGCTTTTCCCCTGTGGACGGAAGCTTAATTCCTTCCAACCTCAGGGGCTCATCTTCCAGCATTGCACTGGCCAGTGTTCTGTTGCTATCCTATCCATAAGGATTCTTGTTGTTGTTGTTGTTGTTAAGTGCCGTCGAGTCAGTTCCGACCCATAGCGACCCAGTACAGGGTTTCCGAGGCTGTAAATCTTTATGGGAGCAGAAAGCGTCATCTTTCTCCCGCAGAGCGGCTGGTAGTTTTGAACCGCTGACCTTAAGGTTCGCAGCCTGATTCGTAACCACTACGCTACCAGAGCTCCTTATAAGGATTCTATGGGCTTTTAAAAAATTATTTCCCAGAAGTAGAGCTCTCCTTTCTAGCCTATTTTAGTTTGGAAGCTGTGGCTTAGCTTCCAGCATCATTCCAGCATTCCAAGCTACCATAGTAACAAACTAATAGGTGGTGGCAACATCATAATAAATGGGGGAAATGTTCAAGTTGTCGAAGAGTTCATTTTATTTGGATCCACAAACAACACCCAAGGAAACAGCCGTCAAGAAATCAAAGAATGTCTTGCAATGGGAAATCTACTGCAAAAGACCTCTTTAAAATCTTAAAAAAGCAGAGATATCACTTAGATGACTAACATGTGCCTGACTGAACCCATAGTATTTTCTTTTTTTCTCAAGCTAAGGAGCTTTGGTAGCGTAGTGGTTACGAATTGGGCTGCGAACCTTAAGGTCAGCGGTTCGAAACTACCAGCCGCTCCGCGGGAGAAAGATGAGGCTTTCTACTCCCGTAAGGATTTACACCCTCGGAAACTCTGTACAGGGTCGCTATGGGTCGGAACCGACTCGACGGCACTTAACAACAACAACAATGGCAACTGTTAAGGAGCTCTGGTAGCGTAGTAGTTACGAATCGGGCTGCGAACCTTAAGGTCAGCGGTTCGAAACTACCAGCCGCTCCGCGGGAGAAAGATGAGGCTTTCTACTCTCGTAAGGATTTACACCCTCAGAAACCCTGTACAGGGTCGCTATGGGTCGGAACCGACTCGACGGCACTTAACAACAACAACAACAACAATGGCAACTGTTAGTGGTTACGAATCAGGCTGCGAATCTCAAGGTCAGCAGTTCAAAACTACCAGCTGTTCCACGGGAGAAAGGTGAGGCTTTCTGCTCCCTTAAAGATTTACAGCCTCAGAAACCCTGTACAGGGTCGCTGTGAGTCGAAACCGACTCCACGGCACATAACAACAACAATAATGGCAACTGGTGTAGTTTGAAAGCCATTGGATCTCAAGCCTTTTGATAGTATGTTGCCTTTCCCATCACCAAAGTTATCACGTGTCTACCCCCTTACCCATGAATTATTTTTCCTTCCCTCCCACCCCTGACAACTATTTTACAATTTTTCTTTTATCAAGAAAACCTTTATTAACATTTCACAACAGCAGTCTCATAAAGTATTTGTCCTTCTGTGATTAACTAATTTCACTCGGGATAATGCCTTCCCTGCTTGCCCATGTTATGAGGTGGATGGGAGATTTATAATTATTCTTTAATATTGCATAGTATTCTATTGTGTATCTGTGTCCAACTTTGTTTATCCCTTCTTCCATTGATGGGCATTTAGGCTGCCTCCATATTTGTGCAATTGTGTATAGTGCTATAATGGACATGGGTGTTCAGAGAACTATTTGTGCCATGGTTCTTATTTCTTGAGGACATATACCAAGTTGAGGGATTCCTGGGTCATACAGTATTTCCATTTCCAACTTTCTGAGGACGCCTCATACCATTTTCCACAGTAGCCATGTTATACCATCTTACAGCCCCACTGGCAACATGGGAGAGTCCTAGACTCTCCAAACCCTCAGCAGCATTTGTTGTTTTCAGGGTTTTTTTAAGTTTGCTATTAATGCTGGGGTCTGATGATATCTCATTGCTGTTTTTTATTTACATCTTTACAATGGTGAATGTTAGCAAGCGTTTCTTCATGTTTGTTGGCGACTCGGATGCCTTCTTTGGTTTTTGAAGACCGTGTAGGCCTGCTCAGAAGTTCGAGGCCCTATAGGCCCGAGTGTTACAGGTCGCAGGCTCTGAGGAACAGATCTAGCCACTTGGCAGTTAATAGCAAATTGTTTTTCATCTTAGTGTTCAGTTATATTTATTAATTTCATACATGGAGCCCTTGATATCCACAGATAAATGTGATATTTTCCTGAAAGCCCAGACTGTAAAGGTTTCAAGGGTAAAGCCTTTATCCAAAGGATTAACTGAAAATAGTTTAGCTATTTCCCAGTTCTTTGTTCTACAGACAAAAAAAAACCATCCTCCCTGAATCTGTCCCAGTTGCAAGTTATTCAGCCAAGTTCCTGAAAACCTGGCTCAGGAAGCCAAAACAGCGGGACTCCGCCCAAGCCTTTTGTCCTTCCCTTTCACCTTTCTCCAACTGAGCTCAGGGGCTATAGATATGTTAATTGAGCCTGAGAAACCAAGTTGCGGGCCTGGGATTCGAACCAGTGAAGTACGATGTAAAGTTACCTGAATGGAAAATTACTGATGTTAGCTGTACCTTGTCTTAGTCCCTCCCAGCTTGGTGTGAAGCTCCTCCCCTAAATAAAACCGAGATGCAGGCCAGCCCAGGTGTGCATTACAGGTTGTAGGGCATGCAGTAAAGATTGCAGGGCAGTGAGTTGCTGCCTGCAGAGGCCATGATGCCTGTAGTCCCAAGTCTGCCCACCAGTGATGCATCCACCCTGGTTTCGGGGTGCCTCATTGTCCCCCTCCTTCTGTCTGTCTGTGTATTCTTTGCTATCCCTATCGCCACTGGATATCCCCTCCTCATGAACCAAACACTCGTGAACAACACAACTATGTTGAGGTTAGTCCCCGACATTTGGTAAAGTGTCTGTTCATGTCCTTTGCCTATTTTTTAATTGGATTATTTGTCTTTTTCTTGTTGAGATGTTGGAGTTCTCTCTAAATTTTAGAGATTAGCCCTTTGTCTGATATGTCACTGCCCAAATTTTTTCCCCTGTGTGTAGACTATCTTTTTACTTTTTTTGATAAAATATTCTGATTCATGTAAGTATCCAACTTTTAGAAGACGTATATAAAGCCAAGAATAATATTTCTCCAGTCTTCTCATGGATTCTTTCTTCAGATACCGTCGCACTCAAAATACCACCCAATCATCTTAGTCATCAGTCAGGAGTCCTTTAAAGAGCCGTTGGGGATTTGTGCTCATTATGTTCTTCATTGGTAAGACAAGGAACTCATGATTTGACTCTCTCCCCCTTCATTTCTCACATTACAAACGGTAGATGCCATTTTGCTAACAGGGTCTCAATACAAACTAGAGGGGATTTGTTCGAAGAAGCATGAGGCTCAAATTAGGTCTTGATTTTCTGGACACTCACACTTTCATCACCTCTTTTTGCAATCAGCTCAGGGAAGGATGACAGTGCTGAGCTCCAGACTGAAGGCCGGCTCTGAATACCAATGCACTCAGGCATGTTGGCTCATTTCATGGGACTTATTTCTGTACTGAGGCCCACAGCAGATAAATCCCATGAAATGGACAATATGAGAGCCAGCATCAAGAATTTCTACGGGCTAGTTACACAGAGAGGTTACTCGGAACACAGTCCTTACATTTACTGCCCTCCGACCAATGCCTCAGGTAATCTGTAGTCACATTCTGACTCAGAGAATCATGTGGGTAGCGTAAATAGGAAAGGAGATCACGTTCAGGGAAGTCAAGTCAAGCATGGGTGCCTCCATGCCCTGTAGCCTGTTTGCGGGCTCTGGAATCTGTGGATGACATGACAGCACCTTTCTGGGCTAGGCACTTGCTGATTCAGATCACTTATAGAGAAAATTGAAACAATCAAATTGAGTCCAGCTCACACTCAGTGTGTTTTGTGCGGGTGTTTCAAGGGAGCTCTGGATCCAGGAGTTCAGGGACAGGCTGTCATCTGAGAGTGGTCATTATCACAGGTCAAAGCTCATGTTTCAAAAAATGTGCTGCTTTGTCTCAGAAACAAGAGGCACCGTACATTTTATTCTTATCACAAAGACAGGAAAATTCTCTTTCAGAGAATATGCTGCCAGGAGCCAGAGCCCAAGAAGCCCAGGGCTGATCCTTGTTGATTACAGAGAGAGGAGTGAAAACAGAACTGGTTATTTTGAACAGTGAAGTGTAGTTATTTACTCAGATGGCCACTGAAAATTGTCAACTAGACAAAAGCAAATGCTTCTTGATGCTTGTCTGACGTGATCAAAGTCTCACGTCAGTGTCTAAAAGTCTAGAAGATTAGCTGTGTGCCTCCCACCCAGTTCCACTCTGCATTTGAGGACAGGGTTTATAGAAGGACGGGCTTTATACTCTCCCTTTGAACTGTATGTCCTCCCGGCCGTGACTGATAACACCCCAATCGGTTGAAGAGAACTAAGCCAGGCCTATCCACAGCACTGACCTTAGGAGGAAACGCTACAGATGCTTCTGGGGGAACTAGAGAGCTTACCTGCAACTGGCAAAAGAAAAAGGTTTCAACCATGTACAAGATAGCTAAACATCTGTTGTTATTAAGTTGGCCTACATTTATGATGACCACTGTGTGTCCGAGTAAAACTGCTCTGGCTGACTTTTTGGAAGTAGACCACCAGGTCTGTCTTCCAAGGCATCTCTGAAGGAGCTCAAACTCCAACCTTTAGATTACAGCAGAGTGTATTAACCATCCATACACAGCACTCAGGGACCCCCAGCTATGCATGATAACAGACAAGAGGATGCCTTTTGATTCACTCATTCAACATTTCATAACTATGTTGGGCACTTACTTCGGAGCCAGGCTCTGTGACAGGTGATGAAAAAACAGATACTGTTGGCAACTCGTTTGGGGTTAACAGGAAGTATGGTTCAGTGAAAAATACCGGCACTGTCCTGGTGTGGCGCTGTGGGCTAATGCATCAGACTGCAAAGCCATTTGAACTGCAAGGTCAGTGGTTCAAGCTCACCAGCTGTTCCTTGGAAACCCTACACGGGGTTGTTATGGGTCGGAATTGACTCTATGGCACTTCACAACAACAACATAGTTAATCAAGCAAGGGAGCTAGTCAGGACACAGAATCTTCCTTCGTATCCTCGACCATCTTCTCTTCTAGCTGGTAAGGACTGAATTCCCCACCAGACCCCCCAAAAAGGTACGTTGAACTCCTAACCCCTGTCCCTATGATTATGACCCTGTTTGGAAATAGGTTTTTCTTTGCAGATATTCTCAGTTACTATCTGGAGTAGATATTACATCCTAACTCTCAAATCTTCTAAGTAGTGTCTTTTAAAAGGGTGAACAGAGAGACTGAGAGGGTTACACATGAAGGCAGAGAACAAACATCACGTAACAATGGAGACAGATGCAACTATAGCAGTAGATGAATGCCAAGTGTTGTTCGCAGCCGCCTGAATCTAGGATACAGACAAGGACACTACCTTTCTTCAAGCCCTCAGAAGGAATCCACATGGCCAAGACCTTGATTTGGACTATAAGTCTCCAAAACTGTGAGAAGATAAATAGCTGTTCTTTAAAGCTACCCACTTGATAGCATTTTGTTGTGACTCTAACCATGGTCTGCTTTTCTCAGGCCTGGGGTGAGTGAGTGTGATTTTACCCCATGCTCTGGGGGTGGGCCCAGAGCCTAAGCAGTAGATCTAGTGCACCAACCAGGCAGCCGGGCCCCTGCCTTGGGCACCACATTTTAGAGGGTCCAGTGCTGGCCCTCCTCTCTCTACAGTTGCTTTACTACAAGGTGAGTGTGTAAAGAGACGTGTCTACAGGAAGCCTACACTGTCCCTTCCAGACCATGTTCTAGGTGTCTAGAGTTCCACTTTTGTTATTGTTGTTGTTGTCAGGTGCCATCGAGTCGGAACCGGCTCATAGCGACCCCATGCACAGCAGAACGAAACAATGTCCGATTCTGGGCCAACCTCACTACCGCTGCCACACTTGAGTCCATCAATGATGCCACCTGGTTGATCCATCTCGTTGGTGATCTTCCTCTTTTTCTCTGACGCTCCACCTTACCCAGCATGACATCCTTCTCCAGCGACTGTTTCCTCCGGACAATATGTCCAAAGTAGGAGAGACGAAGCTTAGCCATCCTGGCTTCCAAGGAGCACTCTGGCTGCACTTCTTCCAAAACAGATCTATTGGTTCTTTTGGCAATGCATGGCACTTTTAGTATTCTCCTCCAACACCACAACTCAAAAGTATCAATTCTTCTACGATCTTCCTTATTCACTGTCCAGCTTTCACATCCACATGAGGCTATTGAAAATACAATGGCCTGGGTCAGGCGCACCTTAGTCCTCAAGCTGACATCTCTACTCTTCAATACTTTAAAAAGTTCCTGTGCAGCAGATTTGCCCAATGCAATA
>NW_006408619.1:1261719-1264895 GCF_000296735.1 Chrysochloris asiatica | reverse complement strand
TGGAGCTTTTCCATCTTCTCTTTCCACAGATGTAGTCAATTTGATTTCTATGTGTTCCATCTGGCGAAGTCCATGTGTATAGTCGTCTCTTATGCTGTTTAAAGAAGGTATTTGAAATAAACAAATCATTTGTCCACTTTTTTAGCACATCTTTATTTATGACTCAAGGATTGTCTGTTTCTGCTTCTGAGATGGCTCGTTATAAATCCAGTGGAATGGCAAAACCAACCAATCCCCAGTTTCAAGCCCCATATTTCGTATTTGCCAGGTGGTGGTTGTGTGCCCTGGAGTTGGTTCCAAATCACAGGGACCCTACATAGGATTTCCGAGGCTGTAAATCTTTACAGGAACAGAAAGCCTCATCTTTCTCCTATGGAACAGCTGGTAGTTTCAAACTGCTGAACTTGAGATTAGCAGGTTGACTCATAATCACTATGCTACCAAAGCTCCTTTGCCTGGTCCCACTCAAACATTTGGCAGAAGTTGAGAAGACTATAGATAGAAGTCATATCAAGTGAATTTACTTTACTACAATTGTGAAAAAGGGAGACAGTAGAAGAATGGACGTATTCAAATCATGGTGTTGGTTAAGAATGTAAATATACCACGGACTGACAAAAGAATGGCAAATCAGTCTTGGAAGAAACACAACCAGAATGTTCTTTTGTAGTGATGACAGGGAGCTTCATCTTTCTTATTTTGGACCTATCATCAGGAAAGAACGACCCTTAGAAAAGGATATCATGATTGGTAAAGTAAGAGCCAGTGGAAAGGAGGGAAACTTTCAGGGAGATAAACTGACACAGTACCTGAAGCAATGGTCTTAAACACACCATGATCACAAAGATGACACACGATTAAGTGACTTTTTTTAAAAAGTTTTTTATTGTGAATTCAGTGATAGTTTACATGAAAGGGATATTGGTTTTACTCTTATCATTTCATTGCAATGATTACAATTTTCTCCGTGCATCATCATTCAATAGTATTTGCTCCTATTTCCTCTGGGTTTCTTTCTTTTCTTTGGGGGAAGGGGGGTATGCACACAAAAACACTCAGGAATATATAATCATTGAAATAACCAAAGGGCACATTCTGCAAGCCAGCCTCCTGGCCACCAGCACCTTGCTGACAACACACAGTCTTTCTCTTTCCATGAGTCTAGAGTGATTAGGTGACATTTTATTCTGATCATGAGTAAGAACATGGCTAAGCACAACAATTTTCTGAAGACCTCTATGGTACAACTGCCTGGAGATCATAAATGTTGCAGTAAGCCTAAGCTTGCCCCATCTTTATTAACCTGGCAAACAGTTCAGGTTGGATAAAGAACCGAAGTAGGTTCAATCGGAGTGAAGCCTAGAAATTTTGTGGATTTCAGAGTAAAGAACTTTCTAGGACTGTTCTAGCCTAAAGCTTTCTCTATCTGTGGAGGTTTTTGGTTTTTTCAGTTAATTATTTCTATTACTTAAGCCACTTAAATTGAAATTTCTGTTTCTTACAACCAAAAACATACTGATAGAACATCAACCCCACTTTTGGAGCTCCATTGATGTTGTAAGCCAACAACTTGTTTTGATCTCAATGAGTCTCAATTTCATCAAATGAAAGAAGAGGGTGACAACCCAAAATGTTGCTAGGTGACTGGGAAAATGGAATGAAATCATGGGCAGCCTTTGAGTTGGCAAGAAAAATGAGGCACTAACTGATGAAAGGAAGTCCTGTCTTACAGAGGTCCCATCAGGGTAAACTGCAGAAAAGGGAAACAGAAGCAAAGGTCAAGTCAGTAAGAGGCAGCAGTGAGGCCAGCATTTGGGAGACACGTGGCTTTGCTGAACTGTACTGTATCTATAAGCAATTCCACGAAGCCTTGCTGAGCCCAACTGAATGAACCCAAAGAAACAGGCTTCATCCCACCAACCTCAGCAGATCCTCCAGGACATATGTGTCATACTGTTGTATCAAAATCCATATTTCAAATACAAATATTTCACTTCATTTAAATGCCTTCCATTACTGAAGATACATGGTTTTATAAACAACTCAAAGCAGAAAATAATCCTGTCTTGAAAGGGTTATGAGCTATGAGCAAACCAATCAAATCCTCTGCCTTGAGAGGGCGCTGGTATAAGGAGGGCCTGGCAAGGAGAATGGTTAACTTGCTCGGCTGTTAACTGAAAGGTTGGCTTTTCCAGGACACCCAGAGATAACTTGGGGAAAAGCCTGCAATTTGCTCTGAAAAATTAAACCCTGAAAACCCTAGGATGTGGCCAAGATGGCAGACAAGGCAGACACACTCTCCAGATCTTCTACAACAAAGACAGCAGAGACCAAGTGGG
The DNA here is from genome assembly GCF_000296735.1 of Chrysochloris asiatica. NCBI lineage: Eukaryota > Metazoa > Chordata > Mammalia > Afrosoricida > Chrysochloridae > Chrysochloris > Chrysochloris asiatica. The sequence continues at coordinate 1,262,556 of NW_006408619.1, read as the reverse complement.
ATGGATGTGGATAACAATGCTGCCATCCAGAACTTCAAAGGAGAGGTAAAGAATTAGACCAGATATCGATTAGATGGAAAGGCGAGGAGGTATTTGGAGACATGAGTTGACAAGAGCCTTGGCACAACTTGGCCTTTGGAATTCTTGTAAGCAGCATTCCAACCGAGGCAGGAACCAGATAACCAGCTTTGCTTGCTCAAGACCATCCTGGTTATCACAGTGGGGGTCAGGTGTTCATAGAGAGATATCTCCCCCAACTCACCTGGCAAAACCTCCTGGAGACCAAAGACACTGCTCCTCCCCACCCACCTACACATCCAGCAGCCAACCAAATGCTCACATCAACACACTACCAGTGCTGTGACGCTCTTTAGCTCTTTTTCTTTCCTTCTCTCTTCTCAGTTCTTTCCTCTCCTCTGACCTTTGTGTTTTATTTTTAATCCTGAGGAGCAGGTACTCAGCCCTGTCATTCCCCCGCCACCCCAGTTAGTGCTACTGGCCCCCACCCCTTTGCAGTTGGTGGTGTGCACTCATGACAAGCATCATGTTTCCACTACAACTGTGTTTGGCAGCCAGCTTTGCATCAATATTGTGCTGCCTTTTTCTTTTCTATTATCTTAGTTCTCCCCTTCTCCTGTGCTCTTTTTATTTCTTTTGTTCTTTACATTTTTTTCTCTTCCTTATAAAAATCAGACCAATCTTGGAGAACAAACAAGATGGCGGATCGGGTGGAAGTGCAGTAAAGGAGCTCCGCCAACAACAACACAGAATACCCGACCAAGCAGGCTCAGGGGATGGTCCCAGAACTCTGAACCCACATATAAATGAATATTTAGA
>NW_006408619.1:1244509-1258949 GCF_000296735.1 Chrysochloris asiatica | reverse complement strand
CTCTAGATTCATCAACTAAGAAGAGAAGGACTAAGAACTGGTGGCCAGGAGCAGACTTGCAGAATGTGCCCTTTGGAGATGTAAATTATTGTATATGCCTGAGTGGGGAAAAAAAAAAAAAAAATCAGACCAAGCTCTAAAAATAAAATGCTAAATGGGATTCCTTTGGACAGAGAACCAACAAGAGCAAAGAACAACCTGACATTAAGACACATGACAACATCATATAGAAACCAATCCAGACACAGAAGTATTAAATAAATAAATAAATAAACCTACAACACCAAAATAGGGAACCAGAGGCATCAACTTGCAAATGATGACGACTACAAAGCAAATAGAAGGGAACTGTTGATGTCATCACAGAACTCCTCAATGGAGAGGAAGTCAAGATGAAATCAACATAGAATGGGCGGTTGTAAACTTGAAAAGGTAGTAATAAATTACAAAGCATCCCCCCAAAAAATTAATAAACCTTACCACCAAAACAAATAAGAAGAAAATGCCATGATTCAATAAGCACTGAAATAACAGCAATAGAGGAAATTATAAGGAAATCTATAAACAAAATTAACATGGCAGAAAATATATGGAACAAAGGAGCCATCAGCAACACACACACACACCCAAAAGAAAGGGAAACAAACAAAGAAACAAAATCAGCAAAATCAGAGTAGTAAATTCACAACTACTGAGAATTATGCTGAACATAAATGGATTAAATATACCAGTCAAGAGACTAAGAGTAGCAGAATAGATAAGAAAATATGACCCATCCGTGTGGTGTCTACAGGAGATACACCTTAAATACAAAGACAAAAATAAGCTAAAAATGAAGGATGGAAAAACAGCTATCAAGCAAATAATGGAAAAAAAGAGCAGGGTTGACAATATTCGTTTCAGATAAAATAGACTTTAAGGCAAAAAATAGAAAACGAGTCAAGAAAGGGCATTCTATAATGATTAAGGGTCAATCCAGTAAGAGGACATAGTCATAATAAATATCTCTATGCCCTGTGAAAGTCTGCAAAAATAAATCAATAAAGCTTTACCAGAATTGGAGAAAGAGTGAGACAAGTCTACAATAACCTCTGACTTTGCAGGTCAAACTGAGTTTGTTGTTAAGTGCATTAACCCACAGCACCACACCAGGAGTCCCAAAATAACAGCAGGAGATTTTAATATACAAATTTCAATAAAGGACAGAACAACTAGGGAGAAATTAAACAAAGATCTAAACAATACAATTAATACAATCAAACAAAAGGTCTAAACAATACAATCAACAACCTAGACCTCATAGAACAATCCATCCAACAACAATACAATTACAGTCCTTCCCAGTACACATGTGACATTCTCCTAAACAAACCATTCATTCGGCCACAACACAGGTTGGCACTGTAGAATAATGCACTGGACTTCAGGGTCGGTTTAAATTGTAAGGTCAGTGATACAAACTCACCAGACACTCCTCAATACCCTATACAGGGTCACTATGAGTAGGAACTGACTCAATGGCACATAACAAAAACAGCAACAACAACATGAAGAACTGTATGCCAATCTATTTTAAAAGCTATAAGATATGGAAAAATTTCTAGAAACACACTCCCTACCCAAATTTACACAATCTAAGTTAGAAATTTTGAACAAAACCCATGATAAAAGAAGAAACTAAACAGGTCATTTAAAAAGAAAAAACCAAAACAAAACAAAACAAAAAAACTCGTAACAGGGGGAAAAGAAAGCCCTGGCCCAGGTAGCTTCACTGGAGAATTCTAGCAAGCATTCAGAGACAAAAGTTCAATGCCATTGAGTAATCCTGCATAGGGTTTCCAAGGTTATAAACCTTAAGTGAGTAGAAAGCCTCATATTTTTTGCATGGAGAGGCTGCTGATTTTCAACTGCTGACTTTGTGGTTACCAGTCCAGTGCTCTTCTGATAGTACCACCAGGACTCCTTATTCAGAGAAGAGTTAACACAAATTCTAATTTGACTGTTACCGAGCATAGACAAGGATGAAATACTCTCAAACTCTATGAAGCAAGTATAGTCTTGATACCAAGACCTGGAAACGACACCATTGAAAAAGAAAATTATAGACCAATATCTCTTGTGAACATAGACACAAAACATATCAATGAAATCCTAGCCAATAGTATCCAATAATATACCAATAATAATAATAATACATATGACAAACTGGGATTTATACAAGGTATGCAAGGACAGTTCAATGTTAGAAAAAACATCGACATAAACTACAACATAAGTAAAACAACAGAAAAAAATCACATGATCATATCAATTGATGCAGGAAAGGCATTTGATAAAATACAACATCCATTCTTGATCAAAACACTCAACAACATAGGAATTGAAAGGACATTTCTCAACATAATAAAGACACACAAAACCAAAATCCAACAATATTCTCAATGGAGAGAGTTTGAACACATCCCCGTTGAGAATGGGAGCTGGATAATAAATGATTTCCTTTATTGTCACTTGCATTCAAAATTTATTGTAAGTCCTATACAGAAAAATTGTTGCGGACCGTGTAAGACTGGTCAGAGGTTCGAGGCCTTATAGGCCCAAGTATAACAAATGAGGCCGCTGGAAGTTAATGGCAAATTGCTTTCATCTTAATATTCAGTTATATATATTAAATTAATACACGGAGCCTTTGAAAATCCACAGATAAATGTGATATTTTCCTAAAGCCAAAACTAAAGGTTGCAAGGTTAAACCTTTCTCCAAAGGATTAACTAAAAATATCTTAGCTACTTCTCGGTTCTTTGTTCTATAGACAAACAACCCATCCTCCTAATCCCTTTTCCAGGTGCAGCCCATTCACCTGGGCGTCTCCTGCAGAACTCTCACCTTCCCCCAACTGACCTCAGGGGCTATAGATATGTTAATTGGGCCTGAGAATCCAAGTTGCTGGCCTGGGATTCGAACCAGCGAAGTACGATGTAAAGTTATCTGAATGTCTGGAAAAGTACTGATGTTAGCTGTACCTTGCTTAAGTCCCTCCCAGCTTGGAACCCCTCCCCTTAATAAAGCAGAGGCCCGGGCCTCCCCAGGTGTGCATTACTGGTTGGAAGGCTTGCAGTAAAGATTGCAGTGCATTACTGGTTGGAAGGCATGCAGTAAAGATTGCAGGGCAGTGAGTTGCTGCCTGCAGAGGCCACGATGCCTGTACTCCCAAGCCTGCCCACCAGTGATGCATCCACCCTGGCTTTGGGGTGCCTCATTGTCTCCCTTCTTCTGTTTGTCTGTGTATTCTTTCGCTATCCCTATCGCCGCTGGATCTCCCCTCCTTGTGAACCAAACACTCATGACAACGATGTCGAGGGCAGATCCCGACAAACAATAAGTCAAGAAATGCAAATGCAATGTATACAAGTTGGCAAAGAAGAAGTAAAATGAATTCTGTTTATAGATAACATAATTCTATCCATGGAAAATTCCAGAAACCATTAAAGTTTCTGGAATGAACAGAAGGATTCATCAAAGTAGCAGGGTATAAGACTAACACACAAAAATCAGTCAGTCTTCTATGTTAACAAACAGAACTTTGAAAAAAAAAAAAAATAAGAAAGCAAAATCATTTACACTACTGTGTGGCTCTGTGGGTTAATGCTCCAGACTGCAAAGCCATTTGAACTGCAAGGTTGGTGGTTCAAACTCACCAGCTGCTCCTAGCAAACCCTATACAGGGTCTCTATGGCTCAGAATCGACTCAACAGCACTTAACAACAACTGTCCAAAAGATGAAGTACTTAAGAGACACAAAAAACCTGACAAAGAATAGTATAAAATATTGTTATAAAAAAAGGCAAGAGAACTGCATTAAAGGAAGAATATACCATGCTCATGGATAAGAAGACAACATTGTGAAAACGTCAGTACTACCCAAAGCAATCCATAAACATAATACAGTCCTGATCCAAATCCTATCATCATTCTTTAAAGAGATGGAAAAAATTAATTACCAGCTTTTTGCAAGATAAAAAGGGACCCAAGATAAGCAAAACACTACTAAAGAAGAAGGCGGCCTCACACTCCCCCAAACTCAAAATATCATGGTCCTGGTACAATGACAAACACATAGAATAATGGAACAGAACTGAGAACCCAGAAGTAAATCAATTCTGTTACAGACAGCTGGTCTTTCACAGAGGGCCAGAAACCATGAAATGGGGAAGATATAGTCTCTTTAACAAATAGTGTCAGCAGAACAGAGTTCCATTTGCAGATAAATGAAACAGGATCCACATCTCTTATATATATAAAAAATAACTGAAAATGGATCAAAGACATCAATGTAAAACCTTAAAGAAAAGTAGAGACAAACTTAAGGTACCTAATACATGATAGAAATATGAAGTTGTTTTAAAAATTCATAAAAATTAAATGAAATACCATGGAATTTTTCACATGAACTTTTTGAAGCCCCCTTGCACACTATCAAGTGTAAAGAAAAATAGCAAAAGAAAATAGATGATTTTTGCCATTATTGCTGTTAAGTGCTGTCAAGTCAGTTCCAACCCATAGCAATCCATATAGGATTTTTGAGGAGTGGCTGATGAGTTTGAACCATGTGCCTTGCAGTTCAAACAGATCTTATGGTTGAGTACTGATCCTGACTGATCCTACAACACCACACTAGGACTCCATAAAGCCCACAGCACCTGGTATTAACAGGCAATCTCCCATCCAAGTATTAACTAGACTGGACCCTGCTTAGCTTCTGAGATCAGACAAGATCTGGTGCATTTAGGGTGGTATGGCCATCGACAAGAATTGGTGGTGGTTGGTGGTTCTGTGTTAAGGAGTCAGTTTGGACTCATACGAAACCTGCATAGGGCTTCTGAGGCTGTAAATTTTGCAGGGAGCAGAAAACATTCTTTTCTGGAGAAACCACTGGTAACTTTGGACTGTTGAACTTGAGATTAGCAGTCTGACTCGCAACCACTAAAAATTAAGCATTTATAAACATCAAACAACTTCATTGAGAGAATAAAAAGATAATCTACCAACTGGAAAAAATTTTGGGTGATGACATATCAGACAAGCAACTAATTTTTAAAATGAACATTGAACTTCACTATTTCAACAGCAAAAAGGCAAACCTTGTGCAGAGGACCTAAATAGACCACCAAAGAAGGCAGTCAGGCAGCCAAAAAATACATGAAAAAATGATTACAATTATTAGTCATTATTGTTGTTGTTGTTAAGTGTCCTTGAGTTGGTTCCAACTCATAGAGACCCTGTATAGAATTTCCAAGGAGTGGCTGGTGAAGTTCAAACTGACCTTGGTCCAGTGCATTATCCTAGAGCATCACTCCAGGACTCCATTGTTGTTGTTGTTAAATGCTGTCGAGTCAATTCAGACCCATGGCAATGCTGTATAGGGTATCCAAGGAGCAGTTGGTAAGCTTGAACTGCCAACCTTGTGGTTCAAACAACTTTACAGTCCAGTGCATTAACCCACAGGGCCATACCAGGACTCCATTACAAAGTTGCAAATCAAAACAAGTAGTTATCATGTCACTCCAGAATTAAGAACAATGTTAAAAAAAAAAAAAAAGAAAACAAAAATGCTGATGAGGGTATGGAGAGACTGGATCCCTGAGGCACTGTTGGTGGAGATGTAAAATGGTACAACCACTGTGGAAAATGGCATGGTGCGTTATTAAAAATTAGAACAGCAATCCCACTTCTAGGTCTTATACCATAGAGAAATAAGAGACGGGACATGAACAGATACAAACACACACATGCTCCACAAAGCATTATTCACACAAGCAAAAGAAACTGACAACCTAAGTGCACATCAGTGGATTAATGAATGAACAAACTATGGCACATACACATAATGGAATACGGTTGTTGCTGCTGTTAAGTCGTCGAGTCAGTTCCAACTCATAGCGACCCTGGGTTTCCAAGGAGCGGTTGGTGAGCTTGAACCACTGACCTTGCCGTTTAAACTGACCTTGCAGTCCAGCGCATCAACTCACAGTGCCATGTCACCCTTTAACCCTTTTAGCCACCCAGTGGCTCAACTTTCAACCAAACACTAGAAACTCCTATGAGGTAATACTGCCAGGGAGACATGTACTTCTTAGAACAACGAGCATACAGGGTCAAGGGGCAGCATTCACCCAGAGATAAAGAACGGAAAGCAGGACAGTCTAACCAAGTAGGATGGGTGGGAAGGGTAACCACAGGGAAAAAGTGGGAAAACTGCTGTTATGTTGAGGGGATTACAGTCAATGCCATAAATCAAAACATGTCTGAATTGTTGAATGGGAACCCAATTCACTTTCACCCACATCACAATGAAGTGAGAAGAAAAGTAAACCCTGTGGTACACAGTGCTGCTCTGAAGCACATGAGCCCACCATGCATGGCGGTTGACTGGAAGGCAAGCTGTGGTGGTCTTTATCATTTAATAATTGTGGTGGTCTTTATCATTTAATAATTGCTTCCCCACTCTACACTTTGGTAGTGTAGTGGTTACGAATCGGGCTGCGAACCTTAAGGTCAGCGGTTTGAAACTACCAGTCGCTCAGTGGAAGAAAGATGAGGCTTTCTACTCCAGTAAGGATTTACACCCTCGGAAACCCTGTACAGGGTCGCTATGGGTGGAAACTGACTCGAAGGCACTTAACAACAACAACACTCTACCCAACCACATTTTCTATTGAAATGTGGGTCCCAGGGACAAAGGATCAGATCATGATTAGAAGAAATAAGATACCAAGAAAAAACAGGCATTCCTTCTGCCACACAGTCTTCCCTATTTTCTGTTTCTTTTGCTCTAATTCCTGGTGTGGCGCTGTAGGATCAGCACTGGACAGTGACTCACATGGTTGGTGGTTCTAACTCACCAGCTGCTTCTCGGAAATGCTATACAGGGTTACTATGAGTTGGAGCCAACTCAACGGCACTTTAACAACAACAATGATGACTTGAGTTTGCACCTCCTTTGTACTTGCAATTAAGACTAAACACTATAGGGAGGCAGGAAAGCCAGTTGAAAATATGGATGCGCTGAGGTTGATTCTAGTTTTAGCAGTAGAGCACCATGATGGGCAGCCTCTGGGAGAACGTTCGTGAGTGAAAGAAGGTACCCTCTGGACACAGCTTGGCAACCAGAGCCTGGGCTGGATTTAGAGCCCCTCTTGCCCACTTGGCCAGGGACCACTCTGCAGGGCCTAGCCTGCAGACTTGTAAGGAGTGGCCCTACTGTGAAGACAAGTGACTGACCCTTTCTATTGCATGGAATGATAGGTAGAGTCCCCGGGAAAGCTGGGCAGATTAAATTAAGTAAACTGTATAAATGGCCTGACACGTGGTTGGCACCCAGGAAACATCAGTTTCTGTCCAGATTTCCTTTTGAATCAGTAAGGGTAGCCGGATGTGTTAAGCCTCATGAGTTGCCAAGGAATCATCTGCTCATCCAAATTTTGGCATGACTGTCCTGGCTTGGCATTTGCAGTGGCATGCCTGCTGCCTTGCCACCAGCATCTCATTGTTTGGCATGAGGAGAAAGAACCCAGCTCCTGCTGGGAAGCTGAGTGCTGCACACAGAGACCAGCTGAGCCCCTGAGGTCAGCACATTAGCTCCCTTAATACTTCCAGCTTCAGGGGTCGCCAACCCACTGATTGCAACTTGAAAATCCCAGTAACTTCCTCCCTTTTCATTAATTTCCTAAGCTCCAACACTGCTGGGATAATTCCCTGCCAGGCTCAGGGAGTACTCCAAAACCACTTTGCTCCCAACCCAATCATTAGCAAGTTCACCAGGCAGGTGCTGGAGAGGCAAGGAGGGGCCCGGCAGCATTTCAGTAAGCCTTGTAGGTTCGAGACAAGTGGAGAGTTTTGATTGTTGATGACTCTCTTCCTAAAAGGGCCAGTCAAGATGCAGTAGCACCAAATCTGAATGAAATCAGAAAAGAAGTAGGAGCAAAAGGACAAGAGAGGAAGGAGGGAGGGAGAGACCCCGCCTCTGGTGCTGATTAATTCTCCAAGAGCCAATCACCCTACTTGTCTGAAGCTGAGTTAGCTTGCAGGTGGGAACTTTTCTCCTTTTTGTCCATACATTACTGAGGCAAATGTAATCATGTGGTGTGCACTGGGCTGAGCATAGGCAATCACAGATGAGTGAGACTTGGTGAGCAAGTTCACATTTCAGTTGGGGAGACAGACCTGCAAGGTGATCACTAATAGATGTCAACACACAAAAGAATGGATGTCTAATTTGGTCTAGGGATCTTCATGCAGAAGCACATTGGCACTGGTTCTTAAAAGATGGGCAAACAAAAATAAGCAAGTTGCTCACCCAGGAGACATCAAGGCAAGGGGTTGGGTCCCCTCAAAGTAAACCCCGTTCCAAGATAAGACTTAATGGGAATACACACTCTGATTGGTGACCACATTCGCCACTGATAAGGGGAAGTGAGGGAAAAACAGCAATGAAGCTGCGAACTAAGCCCTACAACGTTCAATAGACTCCTGTGAACCCTGGTGGAGACCTGGTTGGCCAGCAGTATGACAAGTCCAGGGGACTCTTGGACTCAGAGTCAGCGACATAGCCACAGAGGACTAGAGTGGAGAGTGAAGCATCCAGCTGATAAGAAGAGAGGGCATATGCACAAGAACACCCACACTTGCAGATAATACCCACTTGACCTGACTTCAATGACTGGATGATCAGAGCTCACCTGGAAGAAGAAAGAAGAGGGAAAAAAAGAGTAATCTGATACAATTTGATGAACTTGACCTACACCTATGGATGCAGTAGTTCAAAAGAGAGAACAAATCTTTATAGCGAGAATCATTCCCACCACCTCCATACACAGAGTAGACAGGGATGGGCAACTTGGACATTGAGCACCCAAAATGGGGGTGGGGGGTGGGGAGGGGCTTCGAGGCAAGAAGTGACTGGCTTACAAGCTTTCAAGAGGGAACCTAGATCCAGAGGACATGGAGGAAGGTAGAATCTCCACTGAGTAGTATCCAATCAGTCTAGGCAGAGCTGATGAAAGGAAATGCGGATAAGTCTCTTGTGATACAATAGAGAATAATTGTTATCAGGACTGATTGTGAGGGTTGGAAATGTAAAGGTAGACATTTTGTAGCAAGGAAGGGAGTGACTAACTTTGCAATCTAGGAGTGGACGTCCCTGGGATCATCAAGGGAAAAGAGTGGAGTGCGGGACCTTACCCAGAGAAGCAGTGATGCCAGAGATGGAGGCAGAGATGATGACGTGGAGAGATGGAGCAGCTGGGGACTTTAGACCCAGAGAAGGAGAGGGGCTGTGTGCTGACCACCGGGTTGTGGGGGAGGGTGGTGTGGGCAAGTTTGCAGGGTATATCCTGTGGTTGGTTGATGATGCATGGAGGGGATTGTAACCATGGCAATGAAACAATATATGATAGGCTGAATGTAAAGCTAATGTTCTCCCATGTAAACAGGTAAACTATAATATAGTTTAAATATAAAATATAAATACAAAAAAAATTAAAAAAAAAAAAAAAAGATGGGCAAGAGTTTGCAAAGCAGAAAAAAAAAAAAAAAAAAAACAGGAAAAGGAATCCCAGGGGGAGGAACAGCTCAGGACAAGCCCAGAGTCATGAAATATGGTGTTGGTGGAGGGGTATCTAGGATACTGAGGCCAGGAAGGTGGAGCAGAGAGACAGAGAAAGTTCTTGCATGCTGACACTCTTGGTTAGCGTGGAAAGGTGTAAGAAGTTCTTGGACCAACAAACAAAGAAGAGAAGTCATTAGTCAAACTGTTCTCTGTCTCTTACACATATATCTACACGCATGCGCACACTTTCCCATTCCCATTCTGTAGGGTTTGTGACTAGGCAGGCAGTACAATGAAATTACAGGAGTCGGTTGCTTGATAAGACATCCAAGCTAGCAAGAGGCAGAGAACAAGTTCTAAACTCAGTCTCCAATGAGTGCTGGGGGCAAGGAGCTGAGGACTGGAGGTTAAGTCCTGGACAATGGGATGGGAGGAAAGAAGACAAGTTGGGCAGAGGGTCTGAGACATTTGCTCTGCCTGGAACTCTGTCTGCATCCTTGTTTTGTGCTATGTGTATGGAATGGCCTGAATCCCTCTACTCACCGACCCAGGATTCATTTATTATCAAAAACCATCTGACTTTTGCCTTCAACCTTTGTCTGTATGTAGCATTTAGCACTGGCAATGTAGGAACTAAATTTTGTAGGTGTAATTGTCTGAGCTCATGATTCCAGGTTGTGTGGAGCTTGTCCTTTCTCAAGGACTTGGAATGGTGAGTATGAGAACAAGGGCTTAGGGTCAATGCAGATCATTCTAGGGCTAAGAAGAGAAAACCAACATCATACCAAATTGACTTCTCCCAAAACCATGTTAGGGAGAGGGAGACATATAGGTGAGTCCCAGCAGCAATGTGCAGAAATTTGCACCTGGGGCCTCCAGGAAGAGGAGCAGATTTTCCATGGTGTATTAGTGATGTCAGGGATCCAACATGCAGCCCTGAGGGACTAGAGAGCAAAGAGCTGGAGGAGGGGTGTGCCAATTGAACCCCATAAATGTGTTCCCAGCTGGGACAAGAGGAAAACATCAACACAAGCCTGGTGCCTTAGAAACATAAAGTCTAGATGGGAGCCAAAAAATTAAACCTCAATTACAATTGATTTGTGCTCAGGTCTATGAGTGGGGAGGCGTGGGTGACCATGGAAACCTATCCCTGAGGACCTGTGCAGACTGTGAGGGTGTGAAGGACATTCCAGGCAGACGGAAGAGTGCGTGCCAATGTTCTGAGGTCACAGAGACCGTGACACCCCAGAGCAGGCAGAGAAGTGCCTCTGGGCAGGTTGTTGTTATTAGCTGCCAAGTGCATGGAGACCCACTCACACCAGGATTGTGGTTGGTTTCCAAAAGTAGATAATCAGTACTTTCTTCTTGTCTGGAAGTTCTGCTGAAACTTCCACCCACAGATGAGGTACACTGGCCAGGACGCCAACCCAGGTCTCCTGCTTGGAAAACAAGCATTCTACCATTGAGCCATTACTGACCCCACTAAGTCAGGAGGGAGAGCATTAACTGGATTAGGTGGTGGGCAGGAATTTACTGAAGGAGTGAAAGAGGGAACAGCGTCATTGTGGTGGGGGTAAATTACTCTGCCGTGTGGGGTAGCAAGAGAGAAGACAAGGACATGAATGAGGGTTGCTAGGAGTCAGAATCAAGTTGACGGCAGTGGGGTGGGTGGTAATTCAAGGGAACTGTGCTGGCCCAGTGGGTAGGGTGGTTAAAGGTTGGCAGTTGAAACCCACCAGCTGATCTGTGGGAGAAAGGTATGGTTGTCTACTTCTGTAAGGGTGTACAGTCTTGACAACCCTAAAGGGAAGTTCTACTCTGTTCCTTCAGAAAACAAGGCAGTGAGTTCGTTGTTTTGTTTGTTTGTCGTTGTTTGTTTTGCTTTTGGTGGTAGTTCAGGCAAGATCTGATAGAAGCTGGGCTTACATGGAACCGTGTTGTTGTTGTGTGCCGTGGAGTCGGTTCCGATTCATAGTGACCCTTTACAGGGTTTCCGAGGCTGTAAATCTTTATGGGAGCAGAAAGCCTCATCTTTCTCCCATGGAACAGCTGGTAGTTTAGAACTTCTGACCTTGAGGTTCACAGCCCTATTCGTAACCACCATGCTACCATGAAAATACTAGAGATTATTAGGAAGAAAAATGGGCAGGGTTTGGATACCAATTAAAGATGAGGGCGGGAAAGAGGGAGCTTGCAGTGGAATGAATGATGTTCCCAACGGTATTATGTCTAGAACCTGTTAATGGTACCTCACATGGTGAAGACTTTGCAGTTATGATTAAATGAAGGCTCTCGGAATAGAGAGGTTCTCCTATATTATCCAGGTACATCCTAAATGCACTCACCAGTGTCCTTGTCAGAGGAAGTTTTGACTACACAGATAGAAAAGAGAAGACACTGTGACCACAGAGGGAGGGACTGGACTGATGTGGTCCTAAGTCAAGGAATGCTTGTCAGAAGACGGAAGAAATAAGTTCTCCCCTAAAGCCTCTAAAGGGAGCAGGACCCTCCCAGCACTTTGATTTCAGTGCAATGAAACTGATTTCAGACTTCTGTCCTAGAGAACTCCGAGAGCAGAGACTTGTATTGTCTTAAGTCACTTAGAGTGGTATTGTAGTATGAAGCATTGGACCACAAGGTCACTTTGAACCTTAAGGCCGGTGGTTCAAACTCACCAGCCGATCCTTGGAAATCCTATACAGGGTCGTTATGAGTCAGAACAGACTCAACTGGATGGCATTTAACAACAACAATAGTGGATTCCTGGTATGGCACTGTAAAATCAGCACTGGACTGTAAACAACAAGGTTGGCAGTTCAAACCCACCAGCTTCTCCTTGGAAACACTATATAGGGTTGCTATGAGTAGGAACCGACTCACCAGCACTTAACAAAAACAACAAATGTGTGGCAATTTGTTATAGCAGTCATAGGAAACTCATACAGAGCTCAAGGAGTAAAAGGCGTCTAGTTGGACAAACTAGTTAGGTTGTGGTGCCTTTCATGAAACTGGAAAACTCTGAAGAAAGAGCAGACAGGAAACTGCTGAGAACATGGGAAAGCCCTGCCTACAAGGTCTTCCTGCCCTCACTGGGCTACCAAATCAGGAGCTTGGGCCTGGGAGCTTCCTGGGAATGGAACGTCTCCTGTCCCAGTTTCCTTTTCTTCCTTATCAGGGTGTGTATGTTACATGAAACTGGCCAACTCCATTTGATATCTGTTCCTGGTGGGAAGTAAAGAAGATCTTTCAACTGTAGCATACAAGAGGGCAATGTGCAGACCACCAGCCTTGCATTGGTTGCAGTGTGAAGTTCACTGACCATAGGGAACTGACACATACCATTGAAGGTGACCTTGTAATCTTTGCTCTATCAGAGTACAACATTGTTTCAATGAACAACAGCAAAACATTGCATCTTTCTTGCAACCTCCAATGTTAACTCAACAAAAACTATGAATTCCAGAGTGGATATGTGACATATGGGGTGTCGATGGGTTCTTTTAGGGCAGATGTCCAGCAGATGGTGAGATATGCATGTGGGGCCAAAGTGCAAGCTAAAGACTAAACTGTGTGACTCATCAGTTTTGAAGTTATTTTAGTGGATGAAATCACTAGGAAGATGCAGAACAATAATTCCCAGCCCTGGTGACACATTAGGATTCCCTGAGCAACTTTTACGAATGCCAATACCTGAGCCTAAAACCAGGTATTATCATGAACTTGGTCTCTGTGGGGTCCAGGCCTCCATGACTTTTAACAGCCCAGGATAATACTAATATGCAGCCAGCATCCAGAACCACTGGCCCAGAGAAGGTAACTTTTCAGGCCACAGTGATTTTCAAAGTGTGGTTCCTGTAGCAACAGCATAAACATCAGCTGAAGACTTTGATAGAAAAAATAAATTCTCCAGCCCCGCAGCAGATGTACAAAATCAGAAACTCTGGGGATGAACATTGTGGTGCTGTGGGTAAATGCACTAGACTGCAAGGTCAGTTTGAATCGCAAGGTCATTGGCTCAAACTCACCAGTTGGTCCTCAGAAACACTATACAGGGTCCTCATGAGTCAGAACTGACTCTGTGGCACTTAACAGTGATAACCACAACAAGCAGTGAGTCCTGGTGTGGCTCTGTAAGATTGGTTTGAATCACAAGGTTAGCAGTTCAAACTCACCAGTTGCTCCTTAGAAACCATGTACAGGGTCACTGTGAGTTAGAGATGACTCGATAACACTTAGCAATAATGAAGTATGCTAACATTTGAGAGGCACTGATTTAAAGAATGGATTTCAGGGGAAAATACAGTACAAGTGGTTAACATACTTAGCTGCTGACCAAAAGATCGAAAGTTCAAATACATTCTTAAGTCCCTCCAAAGAAAAGTCTGAGAATATATTTATGAAAAATCAGCCATTGAAAACCCCGGGGTACACAGTTCTACTCTGACGTATGTGGGGTCATCAACTCAATGGCAACTACTACTGGCTCCCTGCAAGGGGCCAGCAAAGCATTGAAGATCTAGAGAAATATGATGAATTAGCATCCAAAGAAGACAGTATTTTTTTTTTTTTTTTAAGACAGTCCCTATGTGGCACTGTAAGATAAGCTCTGGACCACAAGGTCAGTTTGAATGCAAGGTTGGTGGTTCAAATTCACCATCCAGTCCTAGGAAACTCTATATAAGGTCACTATGCATCAAAAACATAGGTAAACATCCTTCTGGTATTCTTTGGTTTCAGCCAAGATCCATCAGACATCCGCAATGATATCTCTCGCTCCACGGCCTCTTCTGAATCCAGCTTGAACCTCTGGAAGTTCTCTGTCAATGTATGATT
>NW_006408619.1:1229921-1243439 GCF_000296735.1 Chrysochloris asiatica | reverse complement strand
GGTTCCAACTCGATGGCACCTGACAACAACAACAACATGCATCAAAAATTACTCAATGGCACTTAACAACAGCAACAATACTGACAAAGGTCAAGTAAGAGAAAGCTGGGAAGTCCTCATTAGATTAAGTGTACATTGCTCTTTGTGGACTTTAAGCAGAGTACTTTTTATAGGGAGGTGGGATGAGGAAGGCCCACAGGGACTGAGGAGTGGGTGAAAGGGGAGTGAAAGCTAAGAGTAAAAGCCCTTTGTCAGGAATATCGGTGAGATATTGGGGGAGAGAGATGCAACTGGTGACTGGAAGCGAGTTGTGGAGCCAAGGGCGATTTTACATTTTATTTTGGGGGTGTTCCAGGGGGTGACTTCAAAACCTTTCACTGCAGAGGGAAAGGAGGCCTTCAGGGGGGAGAATGTAAAAACACAGCACAAAAAAAAAAGGGTGAAACAAGTTTTCTGATGAGGCTGGAGGGAGTGGAATCGAAACCGCAGGAGATGGGACTTGCTGGCCTTGGATGCAGAAAAGCTTGGATCATATGCTACCTACCTCTTGAAATGATTGGACATTTACCATTTCTTTTTGGTACCAAAACTCTGTGTATTCCTTCCATCTTCTCTTGATACTTTCTGCATCAGTTAATATTTTGCCCATGGAGTCCTTCAATATTACAAGTTGAGTCTTGAGTTTTTTCATCAGTTCGTTCAGCTTGAGAAATGTTGAGCGTGTTCTTCCATTTTGGTTTTCTGACTCCTCTTCTCGGCACATTTCATTATTGACATTGTCTTCTCCAGATGTCCTTTGAAATTTTCTGTTCAGCTCTTATACGTCCTCACTTCTTCAATTTGTTTTAGCTTCTCTATGCTCAAGAGAAAGTTTCAGAGTCTCTTATGGCGTCCATTTTAGTCTTTTCTTTTCTTTCCTGTCTTTTTTGTGACCTTTTGCTTTCTTTCAGTATGATGTTCTCAATTTTTCTAATCTTTGGTCATTAGTGTCTAATGCTTCAACTCTGTTCTTGAGATGATCTCTACATTCAGATGGGATATATTCCAGGTCATATTTTGGCTCTTGTGGACTTGTTTTCTCAGCTTCAGCTTAAACGTGCATATGAGCAACTGATGGTCTGTTCCACAATCTGCCCCTGGCCTAGTTTTGGCTGAAGATATGTAGCTTTTCCACGGTCTTTTCCCAGGTATGTAGGCAATTTGATTCCTGTGTATCCCATCTGGTGAGGCCCATGTGTACATTTACCTTTTATGTTGTTTAAAAATGTATTTGCTGAGAATAATTTGTTGTTCTTGCAAAGTTCTCCCATTCGATTGCCTGAATCGTTTCTTTTATCAAAGCCTCTTTTCCATTTTGTTTCCTTCCTTCACATTCCAATCATTAGTAATTATCCAACACTTTGATTTCATGTTTGATCAATTTCAGACTGAAGAAGTTGATAGAATTCTTCAATTTCATCATCACTGGCTTTAGTGTTTGGCAGGTAAATCTGAATTATATTGGTATTAATTGCTCTTTCTTGTAGACTATGGATATTATCCTGTCACAGACAGCTTTATTCTCTTTGATGATCAATACGCCACTCCTCCTGATGATGTCATTCTTGGTCTAGTAAGCCATATGATTATTGGAATCAAAATGGTCAATACCAGTCCACTTAAGCTCACTAATACCTGGGATATTGATCTTTTTGCATCTCATTTCATTTTTGACAAATTCCAATTTTCCTAGACTCATATTTTGTACATTCCATGTTCTGATTATTAATGCATGTTTTAGCTGTTTCTCCTCATCTTAGTTGTGCCCCATCAGAAAATAAAAGTACCAAAACCCATAAAAGTACTGAAACCCTTACGCCAATCATTATGATCAATTCTACCTAGAGGACGCAGTTGTTCCCCAGTCAGATTTTAAATGCCTCCCAGCCTGATGCACTAATTTTCCAGCACTGAAAATATTCCACTGCTATTCATAAGGTTTTATTTTCCACCACTATATCTGACAGTGTTCCACTGCTATTCATGAGGTTTTCAGTGGCTAACTGTTCAGAAATAGTCTGTCTCTCTTTCCTCCTAGACTGTCTTTGTGTGGAAACTCCGCTGAAACCTGTCCACCAGGAGTAACCCTGCTGGTAGATAAAGTACGGGCGACATTGCTTCCAGCATCCCAGCATCACACAAGCCACCATAGTGAAGACACACTAATAGATGAGTGACTGCACCCTGGGAAACAAAGGTCAAGCCCTCTTGTTCTAGAATTCACCCAAATTATCTGGGTGCTCCTACAGACCCTCTTTAGTCTCCAGGAGGATTTGGGGGAGGGATAGAAAACAAAAACATTTGTGGTTCCCCTTCCTTCTCCCCCATCCCCCAGCTATACACACACATTAGAAGAGCTTTCTGCATTCCCCTTCTGTCTGATAGGAGCTGTTCCCAAGACACATCCTCTTCCTTACTTGGCATGTTTGCCCTTCCCTTTCCTCTGGCAGTGAGAACAGATAGGTCATAAGAAAGAAACTAGATCATTGAGTAGAGAGAATAGCTTGAGGAGTACTTTTTAAATATTCCAAATACCTAATAACTGAGAAGATATTTAAGTGACTTACACAGTCTGTTTCATTAAATCTCATTTTAAAAAAAGCCTGTGGAGCAATACTGTTATCATCACTGGATTAGACCAGCAACACGCCCAGTATCAGACAAGCAGGAAGTGATGGAAGGATGCCTCAAACCCAGAACTGTCTGAAATAGAGCCTGAGCTCTTTTTAAACACATTTTATAATACAAAATATTCGCTAGTTCCATAATCCCTACTTGTTTAATTCAGATAAATGATTGTGTTCATCTTGCTATGCAACCATTACCACTATCCTTCCCCATATTATTCCACAACTACTAAGAGGAGTCTTGGTGTGAATGCACAGAACTGCAAGGTCGGCGGTTCAAACTCACCAGCCACTATATATATAGTCACAGTCCCGGTGTGGCACTGTGGGGCAATGCACCAGATTGTAAAGCCATTTGTTGGTGGTTCAAGTTCACTAGCCTCTCGGAATTGACTTGATGGCACTTAACAACTATATCTACCTATCTATCTATCTATCTATCTATCTATCTATCTATCTATCTATCTAGAGAGATAGAGATAGAAAGAGAGAGTGTGTTCTGGTGTGGCGCTGTGGGTTAATGTGTCAGACTGCAAAGCTGTTTGAACTGCAAGGCAGTGGTTCAAGCTCACCAGCTGCTCCTTGGAAACCCTATACAGGGCCGCTATGGGTCAGAATCGACTCAATGGTACTCAACAACAACAACATACACATAGGGTCGTTATGAGTTGGAACCCACTAGATGACATTTAACAACAACAACAATTAAGAGAAGTGGAATTGTTCCACCACTGTTAAAAGAAGGAGTCCTGGTTTGGCTCTGGACTGCAAGGTCAATTTGAACTGCAAAGTCGGTGGTTCAAACTCACCAGCTGATCCTAAGAAACCCTATACATATAGTCTTTATGAGTCGGAACTGACTTGACTGCATTTAACAACAACAACAATTATGAGATGCTCAGTGCTCCGTAACAATGGTTGCCCTTCCTTCCTACTGCCCACTCCTCGTAACCACAAATGGATTTTGATCTCTTAAACTTGCCTGTTCTAGATATTTCATATAAATGGAATTATACATTATTTGTCCTTTGGTGACTATTGTGAATAGTACTGAAGTGAACGTTGGTGTACAACCATCTGTGTCAGTTCCTTCTTTCAGTTATTCCTGGAATGTTGTTGTTGTTAATATTTGCCGTGGAGTCGTTTCCGACTCATAGCGACCCTGGACAGGGTTTCCGAGGCTGTAAATCTTTACAGGAGCAAAAAGCCTCCTCTTTCTCCCATGGAACAGCTGGTTGTTTTGAACTGCTGACCTTGCAGTTCACAGCCCGATTCGTAACCACTGTGCTATCAGAGCTCCTAGGAATTACTGAATTTTTGAGGAATCGCCAAGCTGTTTTCCACAATGCCTATTCTAGTTCACATTCGCACCAGCAATGGATGAGGACTCCAACTTCTCCCCAACCTCTCCAACACCCATTGTTTACAGCTTTTTAAAAATCATAACCATGCTAGTGGGATGCAGTGGTTTGAGTTTGCTTTTCCTTAATTGTGTTGAGCACCTGCATTTGTGCCTGCTGGTCAGTTTTTATATCCCCTGTGGTCAAACACCTCCTGGCACAGAATCAACTCAATGACACTTAACAACAACAACATGTTCAAATGTCTAGTCAAATCCTTTGCCCATTTTTCGATCAGGTTGTTTGCTTTTTTGTTATGAGCCTAAGCTCTTTATCACTATAATTTTCTGCCTTCACTAGTCCATCCATCTCTTATTGTTCTTCTAAACCCCAAGGCCATATATCTGGTATAGTTCTCTATCTCTGCAACCCCAAGGGCAGCATCTTTACCATTTTCTCCTCATAGCAAATGAAGGGTGTAGAGGAATATTTCATCATCACAGATCCTTAGAGGGAAAGGGCTAGATTAATAGCCATTCAAGTTGCAAATGATCAGTCATAACAGTTTTTGTTGTTGTTAGGTGCCATCGAATCTGTACTGCCTCATAGTGACCCTATGCACACACACAAAAAAAATACTGCTTGATCCTGGGCCAACCTCACTATTGTTGCCATCGATGTTGCCACTTGGCCAATCCATCTTGCTGGGGGTCTTCCTCTTTTTCTCTGACCCTCCACCCTACCAAACATGATATCCTTCTCTAGCGACTGGTCCCTCCTGACAATATGTCTGAAGTATGAGAGACAAAGTTTGGCCATCTTGGCCTCTAAGGAGCACTCTGGCTACACTTTTTCCAACACAGATCTGTTGGTTCTATGGGCAGCCCATGGCACTTTCCTCCAACACCATAACTCAAAAGCATCAATTCTTCTACGATCTTCCTTATTCACTGTCCAGCTTTTGCATGCATATGAGGTTATTGAAAATACCATGGCTTGGATCAGGTGCACCTTAGTTCTCAAGCTGACATTAACAGTTTTTAAATATTGAAAATTTAGTTGCTAACATACTTCCATTCCAGGTGATAGTCAATGTCCCCAATCCCCCCAAGTGTCCTCATTCAATGTCTTATTCTGACTGACTAATACTCAAATTATACCCATTGGTAACTATTTTGGATATCACCAAAGAAGAGGGAAAGGGAAGCTTCACTCTACTTTTGTTGTTAAGTTGGTTCTGACTCAAAGCAACTCTGAATAGAGTTTCTGAGAAGTGGTTGGTGGATTTGAACCACCGGCCTTGTGGTTAGCAGTCCAGTGCTTACCTTAGAGCACCACTCTACTAGGACTGGACATATTCATATAAGTGCTCCCTAGAACTACTGGTGTTATCATGAAATAATAACCGTTTTCTATCATATCAGTGAGACAACTTGTGAGAAAGGGTAGAATATAAGGCCTAGTACATACCACGTGTCCACTAAACATGAGCTGAATTATAGCAGAAACCAAAGTTGCTGAAAAATCTCCCTTAGGAGAGAGTTGGGAACCTAGAAATTCCCAGAATTGATAGAACTGGCGTTCATATTCTTTTTGGAAGAAATCGTAGAACAATTTTCATTTAAATATCCAAAATGAAGCTATGAATCAGATATGGGTAAAATTGGAGCATTTGGAGAAGTTTGCAAAGGCAATTGCTTGGCCATCAGAGCTGCTGGCCCTAGCTGATAGGGAAAAAGAGTGGGATGAGAAAGGGATGTGGAAGAAGTCAAGTACATTCACCATCAAGTCTTCCCAGTGGGCAGAGATTGGACGACTTCAGCTTAGTGAATCCTCACACCCAGTATGGACAGAGTGATATTTTTCTCATTTTTGATATTGAGAAACTTAAAGGGGTTTAGTCATTTGTACAAAATCACATAGTCCATGAAGTATGGAGTTAGGAGTCTCATACATTCTATCTGGTTCCAAAAAAGTTAGTCTGTCTGCACTCCCATGCAATTCTACACTGGCTGCGGGGAGGGGCTTACCCATAAGTTACCCTTTCATGATGCTTTGATTTGTTTAAACAAACCCTTTACAAGGAAACCTGAAGAACAATGGTCAAAACAATCAAATATTTGAAATTAGTCATTGTAAGAGTTTCCTTGTTGTTGTTAAGCACTGTCAAGCCAGTTCCAACTCACAGTGACCCCGCTGACCCTTCAGTTCAAACTGACCTTGTGGTCCAGTGTTTATCCTACAGCACTACATCAGGACTCCTAGGGCTGCCCTCACCAAGTATCACAAACAGGGTGGCTTAAAATCACATACATTTATTGTCTCGTGGTACTGGAGGCTAGGTGTCTGAAATCAGTGAAGCTGATTCCTTTTGAGGACTCTGATGGAGAATCTGTTTCATACCTCTCTCTTGGCTTCTGGAGATGGTCAGAGAGCCTTGCAGTTTCTTGTCACTTGAGTCTTTGCCTCTGTCTTCACACGGCCATCTTCCCTCAGTGTGTCCCTCTGGATTCTCATATTGGATTAGGACTCGCCCTAATCCAGTATGATCTCATATTAATTTAAACAATAGCATCTTCAAAACCCTTATTTCCAAACAAGGTTACATTCACAGTTACAAGGGTCAAGACAATATCATTTGTGGGTACATAATTAAATCCATAACTGGAATATTTTAAATAGAATCCACCCACCATCCAGAAAGGTCCTCAAGTTCTGTGATGATGGGAGGAAAGAGGAATGAGATACAAAGAAACTAAGCACATACAGTACGCACACACACTCCTGCACTCAGCCGGGACTGCCAGGACAAATCAGAGGAAAGGTTCTGATGACAGGATGAGTGATAACCAAGGATCTCTCACTACTTCAAGTATGACTATGGCAGGTGGAAGGTCAGGTGGGTGTAGAGGATTCACTATGCCAATTGATGATCTCCTGGATGACAAAACTTGGCCTTGAGGTAGATAGGAGCTGTGAGCAATGAGGCAGGTGAGTGTCTGCAATGAGCCGGCTTGCTGGATTGAT
Source organism: Chrysochloris asiatica (assembly GCF_000296735.1). Taxonomy (NCBI): domain Eukaryota; kingdom Metazoa; phylum Chordata; class Mammalia; order Afrosoricida; family Chrysochloridae; genus Chrysochloris; species Chrysochloris asiatica. Next base: position 1,236,406 of record NW_006408619.1, on the reverse strand, counting down.
GCAGTGGAAGAAGGAACCAACATCCCTGAGCTGTGCATGTTTCCAGCTGGCATCAAGACAAAGGAAGTGGGTCACACAACATCTCTAAAGTGGAGCCTTTTCTAATCCTTCTTCCTCGCCCTTATTTAGCTCTTAATGGTTTCAAAGTGCTGTTTCCTAGAAAGCATGGCCTTAATGGAGTCTCAGACTGAACAGTGTTAGCAAAGAGTTTGTATCCAAACTGCCACACCACTCTCAGCTTACATCTTTTTCTTTCTTCTTTAATCAGTGAAGGTACTGCCTCCGAGAGATGAGAAAATGACAGGCCTGGCAGTAAGATCTGACTCACAGAAACTCTGACCCAGAGAAACTGCATGGAGTAAGGGAGAGGTATAATTGGGGGCTTGTTTCCTCTGGGCTCAAACCCTGGTATCACCCTAGCGGGGGCTCTTGGGGAAGTTATTTTACCCTTTTCTTCTGTAAAATGAAGATGTTGTGGTTGTTGTTAAGTATCATTGACTCAGCTCCAACTCATTGCAACCTTGAATAGGGTTTCTGTGGAGTGACTGGTGAGCTTAAACCATCAACCTTCTGTTTCAAACCACCTTTGCACTGCAGCGCGCTAACCCACAGCACCACATGATAGTATCTAATTCAGAGCGTTGCTGTGGAAATTAAATGAGTTAATAAGTATATGTAAAATGCTTGTTTTCCAACAAATGTTATTTTTCCTTTTCCTTCTAGACTGGACCTTTTCCCACCAAACTGGGCTTTGGTTTCAGCAGTTTGTCCTAGGGGTGAAGAGGAAACTGTTCCCTAGCAGTCTCAGGCTAGCCTCTTGCAGATTGCTTTGGCAGTGAGAGACACCCAGTCAAGGCTGAACCCAGAGAAGGAAGGCCTGAGGCATTCACGGGAGGCTAGATGACCCTCTGATAGGTTAGACAGTTCCTCCAGCTCTGTGGTTGTTGTTGTCAGTTGTAGTTGACAACATTATTTATAACACCTCTGATATTTTTCAATTCAAAAGAGAAACACCTGTTCTCTTGATTTATAAACACTTTGGGAGTCCGTACCATCATTAAACACTCATCTCAAATCGTTGGCTCAAAATCTTCATGGATTCTGAGTCCTGTCACCAGTGAGTGTGGTCTAGAGTCAGCAACAAGGTTCCCACCAAGCAGCCCTGCTCCTAACCTCACAGAACAAGCCGGTCTTCTGCACTTGGCTTTCCTTAGTCCACACCCTTGGAGGAGCTATTGGGTCAGTTCTGAGATACTTTGGGAGAATTTGAAAGATGTTTCTGTACCCACTTCACATCTAAAGAGTTCTTGCCTCACCTCTCATTCTAAAGTTAATATAAAACAGCTTTCCTCAATTTGAGATTGACTTGCAGCAGTTTACTGGCAAATGTTTAACAAAAAACAAACACTGTAAAATGAACAAAGCATCCCAATTTGTAAGGTCTGTTAATTTCATGGTTAAATACCCCATCATGACTGATTTCAAGCTGTACTCATGAAGACATCAATCGAAAGCGGCATTAGGAAGAGATGCACACAATCAGTTCTCAAGAGCTGGTGGCTGTTGCTGTTAAGGGCTGTCGAATTGGTTCTGACTCACAGGGTTTCTGAGGAGGAACTGATGGGTGTGAACTTCCAACCACATGGTTAGCATTCCAGTGTTTATGCAACTGTGCCATACCAGGGCTCCACACGCCACACTTCATCCAAAGATAATTTCTTGGTTGTTGTTGTTAGTGTTAGGTACTGTCGAGTTGGTAACGACTCATATTGACTTTATATGAATGAACTGTACCCGGTCCTGCGTCAGACTCACAATTGTTGCTATGTTTGAACCCATTATTGCATTGATGGTCTTCTTCTTCTTCTTTTTTTGCTGATCCTACCTATTACCAAGCATGATGTCCTCCTTCTCCAGGGACTGATCCCACGTGACAATTGTCCAAATAATGAAAGTCAGTCTCACCGTCTTAACATCAGAGGAACATTCGGACTATACTTCTAGCCTAGATTCGTTTATTCTCTTGTTGGTCCGTGGTACTTTTAATATTCTGCTCCAACACCATAACTCAAATGCATCAATTCTTCTATGGTCTTCTTTATTCATTGTCCAACTTTCATATGTATATAAGTTTATTGAAAATACCATGGCTTAGGTCAGGTTCACCTCAGTCCTCAAACTGGCATCTTTGTTCTTCAAAACTTTAAAGAGGTCTTGTGCAGCAGATTTGCCTAATGCAACACGTAGTTTGATTTCTTGACTGTTGCTTCAATGAGTGTTGATGATTGATCTGAGCAAAATGAAGGCTTTCAATTGTGTGAATCATGGAAAGCTATGGACAGTATTGTGGAGAATGAGTATTCTAGAACACTTAATTGTGCTCATAAGGAACCTGTACCTAGACCAAGAGACAGCTGTTCAAACACAAGGGCACACTGATGGTTTAAGATTAGAAAAGGTGTGTGAGAGTGTTGTATTCTTTCATCATACTTATTTAATCTGTATACTTAGCAAATAATTCAACAAGTTTGGAGGAAGACTCATTAACAACCTGTGATATGAAGATGATAGATACTTGCTTCCTGAAAGCAAAGAGAACTTAAAATATTGATGAAGATCAGAGACCACAGTTGTTGGTATGTGTTGAACCTCAATGTAAAGAAAACAAAAATCCTCACCACTGGAACTTCCTGGTAGACGTCTTTGAAGTAAAAAAATTAGAAATATGACACTGGGATCAATGATTACTAAGGGGTCCTGGCAGCCAGCTTCTCCCCAAACCCAGGAGTCATGAGCTGGTAAGAGGTGCTTCATCAGTCTCTGCTAAATTTACTTATACATCTCATTTAATCTGCTCACAATTCCAGTGAATTAGGCTGAGAAAAGGAAAGTAAGTTGCTAAAGTAGTAACTGGTAGAACATGGGTTTGAGCCTAGACCTGCATTCAACATCACTGTTAAACATTATTCTATGCCTAGCCTTCAAGTGAGGAGGACTTGAAACATTTACTGATGAAGATCAAAGTCTCACCCAAGATGGCAGCTCCTGGAGCAGCTGAACATCTCGAAGTAGAAAGCAATGGATTTCTTGCTTCTGCTACAACTCCTCCCCCGCCCCCCAGCCTTCCACTGGACTTCTGGTGTGGCACTGTAGGCTCAACACTGGACTGTGAACCCTGTAAGGGTCCTTATGAGTCCAAATAGACTCAACAACACTTAATAATAACAAAGTCCTCCACCATCCCCTGTCCCATACCTTCTCATGGAACCCGAAAAGGATCCAATCCATCATTTACACGCATCTGTCCTCTTACCACTCCCTGTTTTCTCCTATCACCATCCCCTTCCCTCATATTAAACACATTCCATTCTCACTTGAGAATTTCAGGTGCGTATTTGAAGTTTCCCGGTACTAAGGGAAATTTCTGACCATGAGCCATGTTCTTTGTGGGATTCTAGAATCTCCATTCTGCTTGTGAGACCATTATACAACCTTAAGCACTGTGTTTTATACTAAGAGAGAGCACAATGTTTTTCCCACTTGTATTTGGATTTTGAAAGCATTTGGATGATCTGAGTCACTGGAGCCCAGTCTTTTCATTAGCGGGCCAATGGGTGAGGTTGTAGGGTATTTTCTTGGTAGAATTACATACCTAGTCTTCTTGTCTCCAGATTTGTCACCCTCAACTCTGCTCTGTAAGATGCTTTTATAAACGCAACTCTGAACTTGTTTTCAGGTCTTGCTCAGAAATTGAGTCTGCACTACCCACTGCAGTTGGTCCATGGATGATTCTCTGAGTATGGATATATGGACAACTAAGGTTGGAAAATACTGCAATTCTGATTTTCTTATTTGTGTTTTATGGTGCATCTTAGCATATTAAGGACTCCTGGTCTGGTGCTGTAAGATATGCAATGGGCTAGGCACCACAAGCTTGGCAGTTCAAACCTACCAGCTGCTCCTCAGAAACTCTGTAGGGGGGTCTCTATGAGTTGGAATCTACTTTGTAATAGTTAACAACAACAGCATAAGCATAAAGAGAATACACAGACCTATTTTCCTTTGTTTCTTAGGCTTTCTCAACAAATTTGACAATAAAAATGTATCCTCCTTGGTCTCTGAATCATCTTCTAAATTCTAAAGACCAAACCTTGCATGACAAAGTTTGAAAAACACGTACAATATAATGTCCAAAGTTTTTCATTTGACATTCAAAATCTTCCAGAATCTGGGTCTAACGTTCTTCTCCAATAGAGGTTAAATTAATAATTCATGCTCAAGAATCTGACAGATTTGAGCTCAAATTCCAACACTGGCTTTTAGTTGCATTCCCATGGAATGGCTAGAAATCCAAGTTGGATTCAGAACATAGAATGAGAGATATTATTGCTGATATCAGGTATATCTTGGCAGAAAAAAGAGTCTACCAAAATGATGTGTTCTTGTGTTTTATTGACTCTGCAAAGACATTTGACTGTATGGATCATAAGACACAATGGATAACACTGTAAAGAAGAATGGATATTCTAGAACACTTAATTGTGCTCATGAGGAACCTGTACGTAGATGAAGAGGAGCAGCTGGTGAGCTTGAACCGCCAACTTTGCAGTTCAAATGGCTTTGTAGTCTGCCACATTAACCCACAGCACCACACCAAGACTGCAGTGCTGACCCTACAGTGCTACATTTATTTTGCTAATCATCAAATTTGAATCACTTAATCTCTGATGTTTCAAAGGCCAGCCTGAATGAATGCTCTTCCTGGAGACATCCTGTGGGAGCAAGGGGGAGGAGGGAAGCCTGTAGACTATTGTAGGTCAGTTCAAAATAAGCAGAAACATGGGGTGTGTGGGAAGGTGTCTGGCCAGCATTTTTGGCAGAAGCCTCTCATTAAGCCAAGCACCTAGTTCTTTTGAGCTCCTTCACTTGTTCTTATAGAATTACTAAGAAGATTTACAGGGAGATTGTATGAAGTGTTTATCATTAGAGTTAACTTTTGTTTCCTTCTCTCAAAATCCACTTCTCCATCACAAAATTATGCCAAACTCATAAACTAACACAACATAAAAGCTGAAAGAAAGCTGAACTAACTGTTAAAGAGGGCTTCATAAATCAATAACATCTTTACATCAGCATTAAGGCAGGCAGCTCTCCACCTGATGTCTAATTTACCTTGCCTTGATTTAGAAAAAAAAAAAAAAGATTGTGGGTAAATCTCTGAGTATGAGTCAGGCAGATGACTGGGCTACATTTGTGAATTTTCAAGAGGTTTTGACTCCAGAACGACAGCTACATAACCTAAGAGAACACACGTCTTTTCTGGTCCTGGCTCTACCTCTAACTTGATGTGGAACACTGAGCAAGATTCTTGCCTTCTGTGGGACACAGTTTTCTCTTAAGCGAGTGAGGACGCTGGACAAGAAGATGTTATCAGATGTATGTAGGACAAAATACAACCTCCCCATAAGGTTTCCAAGGTTGTCAGTCTTTAAGGGAGCAGACTGCCACATCTTTCTCCCGTAGAGAAGCTGATGGATTCAAACTGCAAACTTTTCATTTAGCAATGAAGTGCTTTAACCATCGCTTCAGTAGGGTTCCTGCAAATGTTTGCTGTTGATTCCAACTCACAGAGACTCACACTACGTCTGCGGGAACACAAGGTTGCTGTCTCTCTATTGCCTCATTTCCTGACAAGTGTTAATGAGCTCCTAGCTTTGTTGCTCACTGTGCCATGCTAAGACCCTCACACTAAGATCATCAGGCCCTTCCTGCTGCCCTACATCAGTGAAGGCCACACTGAACCATCTGCTCAGCCCAGGACCTGTCTGAGGGTCTCAAGTGACAGTAGCAGGAAGCTTTCTCTAAACATGAGGGTCAGTTGAAAGTAAAGGCAAAACTCATTGTTTTCTTCCGTACTGACTTGACAACCTGTTTTTTGTTTTGTTTTGTTTTGTTGTCTCTGATTTACACAAAATCCAAAAATTATTTCCCATTAGTGTCAGCAACACAGCCCTGGTAGTGTAGTAGGTTACAAGTTGAGCGGCTAACTGCAAGGTCAAGAGTTTGAATCCACCAGATGCTCTGTGGAAAAAAGATGAGTGTAGTACTGCGATTTCGGCAGTTCAAACCCACCAGATGCTCCTCAGAATTCCTGGATAGGGTCGCTATGAGTTGGAACCAACTTCACAGCATTTAACAACAACAACTACAAAAGATTTTGTTGATGTTGTTAGGTGCCATAGAGTCAATACCAACTCATAGCGACCCTCTGCACAGCAGGACAGAATACTGTCCGATCCTGGGCCAACCTCACAATTGTTGCCTCGCTTGAGCTCATTGATGCTGCCACTTGGCCAGTCCATCTCACTGAGGGTGCTTCCTCTTTTTCTCTGACCCTCCACCTTACCAAATATGATATTCTTCTCCAGCGACTGGTTCCTCCTGACAATATGTCCGAAGTATGAGACACGAAGTTTGGCCATCCT
>NW_006408619.1:1209952-1228886 GCF_000296735.1 Chrysochloris asiatica | reverse complement strand
CGAGGATTTTTGTTTTCTTGACATTAAGATGCAATCCATACTGAAGGTGTGGCCTCTGATCTTCATCAGTAAATATTTTAAATCTTCTTCACTTTCAGCAAGCAAGGTTGTATCATCTGCATATCACAGGTTGTTAATGAGTCTTCCTCCAATGCTGAGGCCACATTTTTCTTCACATAACCCAGCTGCTCTGATTATTTGCTCAGCATACAGGTTGAATAAGTGTGGTGAAAGAGTACAACCCTGTCACACAATTTCTATCAGGTTTCCCATGTTCTGTTCGAACAACTGCCTCTTGGTCCATGTACAGAATCCTCATGAGCACAATTAAGTGTTGGAATACTCATACTTAGCAATGTTGTCCATAACTTGTCATGATCCACATGATTTATTGCATAGTCAATAAAGCACATCTTTCTGGTATTTTCTACTTTCAGTCACGATCCATCAGACATCAGCAATGATATCCCTGATTCCACGTCCTCTTCTGAATCCAGTTTGAACCTCTGGAAGTTCTCTGCCAGTGTATGATTTTAGCTGGCTCTGTATTACCTTTAGTAAAACTTCACTTGCGTGGGATATCAGAGATATTATCCAATGATTTCCTCATTTAGAGCCTTGGAAATCCTATACAGGGTAGCTATGAATTGGAACAGAACCCATGGCAATTACCCATCACCAACACCTGGTGTTGTGCTGTGGGTTAGTGTGCTGGACTGCAAGGTCGATTTGAACCACAAGGTTTGTGGTTCAAGCTCACCAGCTGCTCCTAGGAAACCCTATACAGGGTCACTATGGGTCGGAACTGGCTCAACAACAACAATAGTGAGTTCCTGGGTGGTACAATTTCTGAGTGTATAGTTTCTGACTTTCATTTGAAATATCTGCAGTGACAGAATCTACAGCGACTATTAAACAAGAGATTGGCGGATTGAATCCAAATAGTATGTGTCTGAAGCTCTGGTGGCACAGAGGGTTAAATGAGAGCAAACCCACCAGCTACTCTGTGGGAGAAAGATGTAACCATCTACTTCCATAAAGCTCACAGCCTTGGTAACCCTATAGGGCAATTCTACTCTGCCCTATGGGGTCCTCTGGGCAGTGTGTCTATTTCACTTGAGTATGTTCCTCAGAAGAAGGATCTGATGTTATGCTTCAGAAAGAAATCACAACCTTGAAAACCTGAAATTCTACTCTACAACACTTAGGGTTGCCATGAGTAACAATCACTCAACAGAAATTATGAAGAAAACTTCTTTAGGTGAAAGAATGCCTCCCAGGCTGTTCCTCACAGGGAGGTCTGCCCTGGGGAAAGGGTAACACAAGCTGAGGCTGGCTTTGATGAGATCATCCATGAAGCAGAATCAACTTAATTAGCAGACTCCTTTTGGATTAGCTCATTTGAATAACTATGGGTCCCCAGAGGGAAGGGGCTGCCCTTAGTTGTTTGGAGGCTGGTCTTGGGGCAGTTGTTGTTTTTGATAAGTGCTGTCCAGTTGTCTCTGACTCCTAGCAACCTTGTATAGGGTTTCCAAGGAGTGGTTGGTGGGTTTGAACAGACAACCTTGAGGTTAGCAGTCCAGTGCTTATCCTACAGTGCCACGTCAGGTCTCAGGGCAGTTAGGGTGGGTATATAGTGGCCTTGGAGTGTAAATAGCTGACAGGGGAAGTATTGGAGGTAAACTTAATCAGATGTTCATGCAGGAGGACTGACCTGCTTTTTAAATTGACAACATTTCAAAATACCACAAAACAAGGGAAGATAGACATCTAATCTCTCTTAGGTGAGAAATGACAAATTATTCTGTTAGTCTTTCTTGTTTGGTGGCCTATTTGTCTCTTTTGAGTTTCAACCGATTAAGAATTTCATGCCCACTGGGAAGGAGAATCGCTCTTTAAGATCTAGATGTGAGTGAGTTTTTGTGTTTACTTTTGACTTCTAGGTACAGTTGAAGAGGTAAAACTCTCTGAGATTGTAACAAAGACCTTCTTTCTCATTGTCTGAAGCTGAGGTTGTGCTGTCGGATAAACACTCCACTGAAAGGTCAGTTGGAACTGAGAGGTTGGTGGTTCAAACTCAGCAGGCGCTCCTCAGAAACGAAACACAGGGTTGCTATGAATCGGAACCAACTTGACCACATACACTTAACAGTAACAACATATAATACTGTACTTTTATTTTAGTTAGATTTGTTTTCTCAAGAAAAGAATAATAATGTGAATCTCTGAATCCTACTCAAATTTACTGATCAAATAAACTAACATTATTCCTATGTGAAGCTTTGCTGTTAAGTGCCATTGAATTGTTCCAACTCATAGCAACCCTGTATAGGGTTTTCAAGGAGCTGCTGGTGAGCTTGAACTGTTGACTCTGTGGTTCAAACCAAGCTTACCATCCAGTGCATTAACCCACAACACCATATCAGGACTCCATATGAAGTTTAAAATTGTGAAAAAATGTAAATTTGTATCCAAAGGAATTGAGTAATAATTTTGACAAATGTTTCATATAAAGAGTAACCAGTTTAAACATTACTACTAACACCTTTGTTGTTGCTGTTGTTATTAAGTGCCATTGAGTCAGTTCTGATCCATAGCGACCCTTTATAGGGTTTCTGAGGAGCAGCTAGTGAGCTTGAACCTCCGACCATATAGTTCAAATGGCTTTCAGTCTGCACCACACCAGGCCTCCAGGACCAACACCTTTAGGTGACTTAAAACCTTAGACAAGAATTTTAAAGCAAAAAAAAAGAATTTTAAAGTGAGCTAATTCATAGATACTTTTGTGGCGCTGCGGGTTAATGCGCCAGACTGCAAAGCCTTTTGAACTGCAAGGTCAGTGGTTCAAGTTCACCAGCTGCTCCTCGAAAACCCTATACAGGGTCTCTATGGGTCAGAACCGACTCTATGGCACTTAACAACAACATATGTTTTCTCAGTATGATAAAACAACAAAACATTGATATTACATATAATTAAAGTTTATATAAACTTACCTTTATTTACAAATGTTATATGGCCATGGTGTTGTTGTTAAGTGCTGTTGAGTTGATTTCAACTCATGTATAGAGTTTCCAGTGAGCGGCTGGTGGGTTTGAACTGCTGACTTTGCAGTAGCAGTCCAGTGCTGTCCTACAGCACTATACCAGGACTCCATATAGCTTTCAGAGGGCTTCAAGAAGTTTGTGGAAAAAATGAAATTAAAAGATAACTGGATTTTTCCATGAAAATTTTGAAGTTCCCTTGTAGCTATATTTTTCAGTCATGTCAGCGAATATGTTCATTTTTTTAGTTGCAAATGTGGTTTCTAAAAAAGTCAATATTAGATTTGAAAAAAAAAAGGTGGTTTCTATGGTTGCAAAAAATTATATTCTATTTACCACAAACTTTGCTAGTCTGCAAAAAATATTTGCGTGGGTTAGACAATTCTGTTACCCAGCACTCAATTTCTTCTGTGGAAACAGAAGTTAGTGACTTTGGTTAAACGTCCTAATTAACATGGCTGGTGGAGACTACAGTGGGAGCCTCAGACAGCTGGCATCTCCCATACCACAGGAATGGCACAAGTACCAGCGCTTCTGGGCTTTTACTTTTCAAAAAGAGTTAAAGTGAAGAATAAGACTTTATAAATGACTTTTACCTGCCTTGGTAACTAATACCTGAATCTGAAGAGAAGGCATGTGAGATAGGTTAATATTTTGACAAAGTCTAAAGGGCTGGCTTCTTTGGTTTACTGGACAATATCTTTACCTAGAACATGAAAGGACATTCTTTTTAAAAAGATGAGGTTTTCTGCTCCCGTAAAGAATTATAGCTTCAAACACCCTATGTAGGGTCATTGAGTCGGAACCAACTCTACTCTTTTTATTGCAAAGGATCTGTCTTTTCAGAGTAATTTTCTGTGATTTCTGTGTGTGTTTTATGTTGCTTTATTTTGTCCCAGATTATTTCAAAACAAAACAATACAAAGACCAATGGTTCTTCACTTGTGAAAGAAACTATGGTGTTTTAAAATTATGTTTATTTAAAAATGTTTTATTGTCACATAGATAAAACGGCAACCAACTACTGTTTTGCAGGCACCTCTGACCCTGTCTTCATTAAATGTCTGAATCACCTTTGACATTTTATATTTGCTTTCTGTAGACTGAATCCTCATTTAGCAAAAAAAAATAATAATAATAATAATAAGATAAAATGTTTAAGATCTTTTCTATACCTAACTACTTTTGACATTTCCCAGTGCGTAATTGGAAAATTATCAAGATGTGTTCTTTCACCTTAATAAAAAGAGAGATGCTAAAAAGAATTAGAATTGTTTGGCCTAGTTCATATTCTTTGATTAGATTCACTTTTGTAAAGAGATGAATTTGAAGAGTTGTCAAATCAAAAGGGACATTCAACTTTCCCAACTTGAGACACATTCCGGACCCTGACATGCGGCTCCCCCAGTATAGTTCTCTGTCCTTTGGTCTGGACAACAGCAGAGATGGACTGGGTTCCTTCTTCCTTCTTAGAGCTTCTATAGGATGAAAAAGTTTTAAGAGTTGAAGGGATTTTAGATGGAAAGAGGTCAGTGATTGAAAGGATCATGGAGAAGAAAGGTCTCTTGAATGCTTTCTCTCTCCATGTTCACAGACACATGCCCTATGCCTACTACCTTCCAGGTTTTAACCAGAGTGACCTTTCTCTACCACAGCCCAGAGTGACCTTTCTCTATCACGGTGAAGCTGAACCTTTAGGAAGGACAGATAGATGATAGACAGAAGGTGATAGATAGATAGATGGATACACAGCCAGACAGACAGGCAGACAGATAGATAGATGGATGGATAGATGATAGATGGATAGATAGATAGATGGATAGATAGATAGATAGATAATAGATCAATAGATAGATAGATAATAGATAGATAGATCAATAGATAGGTAGAGTGTTAGTTTGCTACGACTGCTATACCAGAAATACCACAAGTGGCTACTTTTAAAAGAGAGAAATGTATTTTCCCACAATTCTGAAGGAATTGAAGTCCAAATCAACATCTGGGCCATGTTGATTTCTACTGAGATCATCTCTCGTGGTTGCTGGTGTCTGACAGCAATTCTTGGCATTCCTTGACTTTCCTTGGTATTCTGTGCCATCTGTCTTTCCCCTATGTATGACTCTATGTTTATTCTGCTGTTAATTACTTCTAATTAAGAAGCAATTAAGTTAAGGACCTACCCTACTTGGGTATGGCCAAATTAACATAACAAAGAAAATTCTCTTTCCAAACAGAATAACATCCAAGTATAGGAGTCATGATTTCAGTACAGATTTTTGGAAGACACCATTCAAATGTAACAGATGATAGATATGTAGATAGGTAGATAGATAGATAGATAGATAGATAGATAGATAGATAGATAGATAGATAGATAGATTTGTTACAGAGATTTGACATTACACAATTGCAAGTCATCTCTACCTGTAGAATTTATTTTAATCAACTTTTAGAAAAGAAAAATACATCATTTTTAGACATAATCTCCTTGCTTTTCAATACAATTTGTCCATCTGTCAAAAAGCTTTCATACTCCTAATTTAAAAAATGTCTTATGCTGAGCTGTGAACCACGAATGTATCACTGTCTTCATTTTTCCATCAGAGGTAAGTCTTTGTCCTTAAAGGGCTGCTACCCGGGGACCAAACAGGTCCCTCAAAAGGGACCTTTAACACCTCAAAAGGAAGTTTTTGCTAAGTGTCTACAATGTGGGCACATGTGTGTGGATGTGTTTTGTCATGCAGGATCACAATGCCCTTGGATAACAGTCCTCTGCATTTAATCTGAAGTTTAGGTTTCAGCTCTTCAGTGACCATCTTACTGTTACAAAACACTGCTGACTGTTGACCCTTTCTCCTGATAGTGTTCCAATACGGGGCCTAGAAAATCCCAGAAAACTGTAAGCATCCATTTTCCAGCTGATGGTTGACTTTTGAACATTTCTTGGTCAGTAATTAAGGATTTACTGTCAGGCTCATAGGGATGAATCCATGCCTCGTTACTAGCAGTGATTTTTTAAAGAAACTTTTACTTTCCTTCAAGAATCGGTCTAAATTTCGTTTGCAGATGTCCAAACGCTTCTGCTTATGGTCTCCTGTGAGTTGTTTCAGTACCCACCTCACACAGACTTTTCGAAACCCAAGTCTGCCGTGGATAATTTCATAGGCAGACCCACAGCTGATCTGCAAGTGATTTGCCACATAATCCACTGTTACTCATCTATTCAACAGTATCATTTCACATGCACGCTCACTCAATGTTGTCATCAGCCATGGACGTGGACAGGCATTTTAATATAACTTAAGTGCAGAAAAATTTTGATTCACCCTCATACATTGATTGTTTGGACTGCCTGATGTGTAGCTTACCCATGTGTGCTCCTGCTAAAACTCTGCTAAGACCAATGACATTAAAAAAGGGAGGAGCTTTACTAAGTCCGGGTTTGGTCACTGTGTGCAGTCTTTCATCTCTGATCTGAAGGAAGGCATGCCTTAGAACCTGAAATCTAAAGGCATTTAGTTTTCGAAAGCCTGCAACCAGTATAGTCAAGAGTGCCCACTTTATCTTGAGCCTAATTTTGTAAGTTCAATTTCCATCTTGAGTAAATTTACACCTGAATTGCCAAAATCAGGGAGGTAGGTTTGCTCTCAGGCAGGGTGTATTTGAAAGTGGACTTAGTACCACTCCATTAGCCAGCCCGGAGAGAGGCAGTCTCCATCTTAGGGACTTTCCTCATTGTGCCCCTTAATGGACATTGAGGTCCATTGGTCATATGACTATGAGCCTCAGGTCCAATCCTGTAAAGTTTCCTAATCTTCAATAGTTCCAGCTGTGTATTCCTTCTATAACGGTTACAAATGGATATGTCACCATTTATAGTTTTGTGACATTTCTGTATTCTCTGTGCCCTCTACATTGGTCACAGGATGTGCATCTTTTAGACACCATCATGGCCTCATTACTGATATGAAGTAAATCATCTCATTTGGGTGGTTTGTCTTTGTTTTTGTCTTATCTTTATCCTGTTTAAGATTTTGTAATAAAATGCAATCCCAAACCTACTGCTGATTCCCAATCATAGAGATCGTGTATGGGTTTCCAAGGCCGTAAACTTTTACGGGAGCAGAAAGCCTCATCTTTCTACCATGGAGCAGCTGGTAAACTTGAACAGCAAAACTTGTGGTTAGCAGTACCCAGCACTAATCTTTCGGCACTTCTATAATAAAAGAAGAAGAAGAAAAATAGGAACTTTTGGTGATTTGAAAAAAAAAAAAAATTAAACTAGGGTAAAAATCCATTGTGTTTTTTCAATGGCTGGGCTTGTCTTGCATGCTAACCTAGAAACCCAAATCCTACAGGTAGGACTCTCTATTGACACCTTGACCTAGCATAGGTGACTTGGCTAATTTGGATCGTGTTCTTAGTGTTTTTAGGAAGACGACATCTGACCATCTCTATTAGTTTCATAAAGCTGCCATAACAAAGTACCACAAATTGGCTTTAAAAAGAAATGTCTTCTCTCATGGTTCTGGAGGCCAAAAGACAGAAATTAAGTTGTTGGCAGAGCCATACTCCCTCTGAAGTCTCTAGCGGAGGCTGCTTTCCTGTGCCTCTGGCCTCTGGTGGCCCTATGAGTTCTTTACTTCGTCATAGCCAGCCTGAATCTCTGCCTGCATGCATCTTCAGCAGGCATCTTTCTCCTGCGTCTGTCCTCTGTGTCTTCATGTGGCATTCCAGCTCTCTGTGGGCCCATTCCTGGTGTCCACTTTTCCTCTTTTTGTGGGCTACATACCACCACCAATTGCCATCAAGTCAGCTCCAACTCACGGCGACCCTATCCGTGCCAGAATAGAACTGTGCTCCGCAGGGTCTTCAAAGTCTGATTTTCAGAAGTTGATCACCAGATCTTTCTTCTGTGGTGCCTCTGGGTAGAATTAAACCGGTCACTTTTGGTTAGCAGGTAAATGTGTAAACTGTTTGCACCACCCAGGAACTCTACTCCATAATCTGAATTTGATTATATTGCAAAGACCCTATTTCCAGGTATACGGAGTTATGACTTTAATATATCTTTGGAGAGGACACAAATCAACCATCCGAAGCAGCTTCTTAGCCTGCTGCCAGAGTCTCTGCAGCCTTTCCAGACAAGTTTTCAAACCTAATTAAGCTGAGCATTATCATTGTTTCTATCACATTCCACTCCCACTTGGTCCTTAGCAGCAGAGACCACAAAGCCAGCACTGCATCTTTAAACAGAAACAACAGATTTCCGTTCAATTAAAAATTCATTAAAATGCAAATTAGTTTGTAAATTTTTCACCCCTCCTTTTGATGAGTCCTCAACATGGCTTTTTAATCATAGCTGGCAGTGTCAGATTACCCAATCAGCAAGGCAAGCACGGGCTTACTTGTGCTTACTTACTAATATATAGTGAATAATTTTCATTCCCCACCCCCCCCACCCCGCCATCTCAAAGATTCTGGAGTCCTGGTGTGGCGCTGTGGGTGAATACACCAGATTGCAAAGTCATTTGAACTGCAAGGTTGATGGTTCAAACTCATCAGCTGCTCCTCAGAAACCCTATACAGGGTCGTTATGGGTGGGAACCGACTTGATGGCACTTAACAACAACAATCAGAGATTCTGCTTCTAGGTCTGGCTGGCATCTGCCTCTCTTCCAACCCTTCAGCACCTTCCTACAGTTAAAGCTTGTTTATAATTTACAATTCTGGAAAGGGATGGAATACTCAGAATGCCAGGTAAGCACGGGCTTTTGTGTGCTTACTTGCTGTTCTGAAGTGGGAAACCCATGTGAAATTGTTCACTCGTATTAGTAAATGACCTTGCTTACGGGCTAATTCACCCTGATAACTGTCAGTGAACCTATGGACAGAGATGGTTAGAGGGGGAAGGTAAGAGCTCTCAGAGTCCCTGGGACTGAGGCAGGACCACTGTCTCTTTAGGAGCCTGAACCCCATCTGCACCTTAACATCTCTCCATTGTCACCCCAAAGAGGACTTGATTCATTCCCATTTTTCCTAGTTGCTTGGCTGACAAGTTCAATCAGTTTTCTGTTCTTAATCTCACTGAACAATGTTTTCTTAAGGGAAAAGGCCAGATTAAAATGAATAATTAAATCTTATCCATCTATATTCCCTGGCCATCCAGCAATACTCAGATAATGCTTTTAGGGAGACTTTTTCTACTAAGGGACCCTGAAATTGGACTAGGGAACTCCTGCAGTGTATTAAAATGACAATTAACCTCCTACGGGTTTAGCTAGGTAACCTCTTTGCAAAATCCTTCAAAATTAGAGACCACAGAGAAACAATGTCTAGAAATTGACAACAAAGTCTCCCATATAGAGAATTTTACTACTTTTACCTAAGGAGCTCTGGTAGTGTCGTGGTAACCAATCGGGCTGCTAATCTCACCATCAGCAGTTCGAAACTACCAGCTGTTCCGCGGGAGAAAGATGAGACTTTCTGCTCCCATAAAGATTTACAGCCTCAGAAACTCTGTTCAGGGTCGCTATGAGTCAGAATCGACTCCACGGCACATAACCACCACCGCCACCATCATCTTATTAGTCAGAGTCCTGGTGTGGCGCTGTGGGTTAATTCGCCAGAGTACAAAGCTATTTGAACTGCAAGGTTGGCGGTTCAAGCTCACCAGCTGCTCCTCAGAAACCCTCGCTATGGGTCGTAATCGACTCGATGGCACTTACACTGCAGGACAATGCACTGGAACGCAGGGTCTCTTTGAACCATAAGGTCGGTGGTTCAAACTCACTACTCAGAAACCTGATACAAGGTGGCTATGAGTCTAAATTGACTAGATGGCACTTAACAACAACAGGAACACATTTTACTAGCCCACCTAGCAGTCATAGTGAGGTCTGGATTATCATGCCTTGCTTCCAGATGAGATCTTGGTGGTTCTGTGTTTTTTTACCTGAGACCTTGATGGGATTCCCAGCCCAGGTATGCACAGCTCTGGTCTGTCACTGGAGCTTGCATGCTGCTCAGGTTTCATTCAGCAGTGCTTCAACACCAAGAGCGCACAGGGAGAAATACTTAGTGGTCCACATCCCGAAGTCAGCCACTGAAAACTCTATGGATTACAACACACCATGGTCTGATCCCCAGCCAATTACGAGTGTGGCTCGGGACCTTGTAGCATTTCGTTCTGCTGTGCATGGGTTTGCCATGAGTAGGACCCAACTGGATGACAGCTGAAAATAACAAATGGAGAAACCGAGGCTGATGACTTGGAAGTACTTACCCAAAGCCACGTATCTAGAAGCTGTACAGTCAAGACTTAAACCCACATCCAAAAGACCCCAAAGCCTGTGCTTTTTCCATTATACTAATTCCTTAACTTGTTTTTTTTCCATGTTACATTCATAGTTCAGCTCATTGTTCCAATGAATTGACCAACTGTTATGTCCAACTGATCCTAAGTAGATTGGTTGTATAGGTGGATACCGGTGTTCAAGAAAAAAATGCCATGCTGCCTCAGACTCGAGGAGAAATCGGTATCATCTTCCCTCATACTGTGGGAAATCAAGCCACTCCTGCAAGTTCATTAGATGCCCCTAATTGCTAAGAACACATTCAGCAAGTACGGTAAATGCAACTTAATTGAGAACTAATTAACGTGTTATAGTTATCTCGTTACATGCCAATTAAATGTCTAAATATTCCTTTCTTCCCTGATAAATGAATAAAAAGAATCCCTGATAAAAGTGGATTTGAAAATGAGAGAATGAATGGTAGACCCTGGTAGATATCAACCCGGCAGTGATGGGGTTCATTAACACCATTTCAAAAGAAGAGGTTCAAAGGCAGTGGGCAGATTTGATCTTTCAGAAATCTCCATTAAATCTGGTGTGAGACGAGATTTGACCTCAAAGTGCCCAAGAGACAGACATGTACAGCAAGGGCTGTTCTTAACACCGAGCTTCTCCCTAGCTACTTAGAGTTTAGACTTTGTATCCCTTTGTTTGCTTTTTTTAATCTGTCCTTTTCTGTGGCAATCCAGGGAGAGCTTCCACACAACTGCCTGCTGTTATTGGGAACATGTTGCCAGTGAAGGGCTCAGTTTCAGCTCAGCTCCCAAGTAATCATTCTCTTAAATCCATTTCCAATGGCAATGAAGTTTAACCTCCTCTATTACCAGTAAGGAGCTCTGGTAGTGTAGTGGCTATGAATTGGTCTGCTAACCAAAAGGTCAGCAGTTCGAAACTACCAACTGTTCCATGGGAGAAAGATGAGGCTTTCTGCTCCCGTAAAGATTTACAGCCTCGGAGACCCTGTACAGGGTCGCTATGGGTCAGAACCGACTCCACGGCACATAACAACAACAACTGCCAGTTGAATTCTCCTTGCTTTCTTCTTGCTCACTGAACGAGAAGAAGACTTAAAATACTTACTGATGAATTGTTAATTATGTAATTGATTATTTTGATGATCTTGCCTAAAGATTGATTTCTACATTTCAATTTGATAAAAATAAAATGGTTGGGTTTTGTTTTTTTCCCCTGTTTATAAAAAAAAAAAAAAAATACTGTTGAAGATCAAAGACCACAGCATTCAGTATAGGTTGCACCTCAATGTAAAGAAAGCAAAAATCCCCACCACTGGACCAATAATAACATCATGATAATTGGAGAGAAGATTGAAGTTGTCAGAGACTTCATTTTGCTTGGATCCACTATCAATACTCATGGAAGCAGCAGTCAAGAAATCAAATGACATATTACATTAGACAAATCTTCTGCAAAAGACCTCTTTAAAGTGTTTAAGAGCAAAGATGTCAGTTTGAGGACTAACGTGTGCCTGATGCAAGTCATTGTATTTGCAATAACCTCATATGTATGTGAAAGCTGGACAGTGAATAAGGAAGACCATAGAAGAATTGATGCATTTGAGTTACGATGTTGGAGAAAAATATTAAAAGTACCATGGACTGCCAAAAGAACAAACAAACCTATGATGGAAGAAGTCCAGTCAGAGTGCTCTTTTGAAGCCAGGATGGTAAGACCTTGTCTTTCATATTTTCTGAATATTATCAGGAAGGACCAGCCCCCAGAGAGGGACATCATGCTTGGTAAAGTGGAGGGTCAGTGAATAAGAGGAAGACCCCTAACAAGATGGAATGGCACGGTGGAAGCAGCAATGGGCTTAAGTATAGCAATGCTTGTGAGGACGGTGCAGGACTGGGCAGTGTTTTGTTCTGTTGTGCACAGGGTTGCTAGGCGTGGGAAACAACTCGACAACATCTAACAACAACAAAAACTGTCAGTTGCTCTTACAAAAAATAAAATAATCAGAAATGGAAAAGCTAACAGTGTCCTCCACCAAGCAGTCCAGGGGAGACAAGGAAAGAAGGAAAGGGTACAGGCTTCTAAGTTGTGTCTGTTTAAATGCCTGAGAAAAGAAAATTCTAGTTATACCTGTCAGAAACTCAAATCAATATCCTGTCCTTGTAGACCACGGAGTCAGATCCCATTTTCACGGGCATGTCACCATCAGAACTGATGACGAGTGAGCTTGGGCTGCATTTTTGAGATCGGTTGGCACTGTGAGAAGAGAGAATGTATCTCGTATTTCATCTTAATGAAAAGCAAAGAAGGGCTGCTTTGAAATGCTCCATTTGACTTCCCTAAACCTCTCTGGTTTGGCAACTGCCACTCTGTCCAGCTCTTCCTGAATCCCCATCTCATTGCAGAATGCCCAGCCACACAGTGCTCAGGATTCTTGCTCTCTGTCTCCCTCACAATGTTTGTTTTCTATCTTAGGGCTGCTGGTGTTCTACATAATTTGTAACATTCCTAAACAGAGATCATTGTTGTATGCTGACAAGTCAATTCCTGATTTATAGTGACCTTTTATGACAGTGTTGAACTGTCCCCATAGGGTTTCCTAGGTTGTAATCTTCACAGGAGCATATGGCCTGGATTTGCTTGACCTTTCAGTTTATAAGCAAGCTCTTTGTCGGGGACCAGCCTCAACAGGGAAGTTTGGTTCATGAACTAAGGAGATCTGGCAGTGAAAGAGATGGAGAAAGAATATACACAAAGGAGCAACGAGAGAGACAAAGAGACACCCCGAGACCAGAATGGATGCAAGACTGGCAGGCAGACCCTGGGTTGCAGGCATCATGGCCCTGCAGGCAGTAATGCACGCAGGTTTCAATCTGCGTCCGTCTTTTATTTCAGGGAGGGATTTTACACAAAGGAAGAAGGGGATTATTAAGACGGTACAGAAATGAAATGTGATTAATCGTTCAAAACAGGACACAATGATTTACAGGAACAAATTCTAAAATATACATCGCAAATTGTCTTAATAATCTGACATTCTTAATTTTCCAAAACTTCAAGCAAATTGTTATAAATTACTTTTTAGGCAGCAACTCGAGGTTTCTCAAGGCTAATTAACATACCTATAGCACTTAATCTTGAGTGGGTAAAGGTGAAAAAGGATTTAAAAGGTCTGAAGAGAGTCAAGCTGTTTCAGCTTAGGCTTTCAGGAGGAAGAAGGACCTCTAGGTTAATGGATTACACCTGGGGACGATTTGAGGAGGTTGTCACTATTATTCCTTGAACAGTACTCCGGAATTCGCCAATCTACTTTGAGTGAATTCCTTGGGCGGATTGTCTCCAGAGCCTCTTTGCAGAATCCCAGCAAACCTGCCTTTGGAACTTTTACGGCCTCGGCTTTAGAAAGGGTTTTGGTTTTAATATTTGTCCATGGGTATTCAGGGCTCATGTATTAAATTAATATCAAACATAACTGAATAATTTGATAAAGAACAGTTTGGACATGCTTGCCAGGTGGCCAGAGTTTGTTCCTCAGAGAGATTTGTTCCTAGGACCCTACGCACTGCCAACACAGTTGAAACATTAAGAGAGGCACATGTTGTTGTTGTTGTTGTTGTTATGTGCCGTGGAGTCGATTCCGACTCATAGCGACCCTGTACAGGGTTTCCGAGGCTGTAAATATTTACGGGTGCAGAAAGCCTCATCTTTCTCCCGCGGAGCAGCTGGTAGTTTCGAACTGCTGACCTTGCTGTTCACAACCCGACTCGTAACCACTACGCTACCAGAGCTCCTTAAGAAACCATTTTCTCAGAAGCTACAATTACTGGAGTTAGAAGCATAGAATGAATAATAAGACCAAAGAAAATTATACAGAGGTAGCCCACCAGTAAGTTCGCAAAAACCAATGAACCCGGGATGTCAGGAGATCACTTCCTTTGGCCCTCAGGGTCCCTGGCTAGCCATCCTGAGTGGGGCCATCGTGTAGGATTTTCGTCCATGACACAGGGCCTCAACATCTCAGTGCTTTGTGGTCCCCAACAGCTCTTAACCATTGTACCTCCAAGGTCTCCTTATGAGGTTAACCTGGTGGAAGTCTTGTTCTTTAGAGGAAACTACTTACCAAAACTGGGCACCCAAATTCTTTCAGTCCACATACAGGTCTATAAAAACAAACAAACAAACAAAACAGGTGGGATTCCTTAGCTCTGGTTTCCACGTGACAACAAAATCATCTGCTGGTGAGTATACTCCCTGGAAGGGAAATGATAACCCACTTATTATTCATCCATTTTAAGCTTTGCCACACATAGCAAAGTATAAATAACTCACGGTGAGATTCTGACATGCATTTCCAATTTCTTCTAACTCCAAGGCTAGCAAAGCCCCTCCCTAGTTAGTATAACTACAAGCTTGCTGCATTCTGATTCTTCTGGATTTTTTTCAGTGTGTTTCACTGCCTGTAGATAGTTGCTTTCAAGCCAGCTCCATCTCATGCCTAGCCCTGTGTCATGTTCACGATCGCTGGTATGTTCAAGTCCATTGTTGTAGCCACTGTGCATTTTTGAATTGCATCATAGTAACATACAAGCCCCTACAGTACACCCTACTGGCTGCTGGTGGTTTTTCTGACTAGGTTTGACTACATTACTTCTCTTGACTCTCCAATCCTATTGCCATTCCACTTTAGTCTCAGTTAGGGCATGGCTTCCTTGCACCAAGCCTTTGTTACTCTTACTTGCAGAAAATGCTCAGCCCCCGCTTACATGTGTGTTCAAAGTTCACTTTAAGTCCACAGTGTTTATCCACTGTGTTGCTCTTCAAAATACCTGCCTCCGGTTACGCATTATGAGAATGACCTCCCTTCCTGCTTTGCCTGTCCCCTTAGCTTTCTGTCTGCGTCCCCCTCATGTCTGTGCTATGAGTTCTCTGGCCAGCTACCTTGTTTTTCAGCTTACAATCTGATGATTGCTGGCATATTTTAAGTTTGGATGTCTGAGTGTAGGGAAGGTACCCAGCAATTAAGGAATGACATTTAGAAAGCCCTTCTCTTCTACTGAAAGACAATGACTGTGTTAAAATCCTCTTATTGCCAAGCCTCACCTGGTGATAGAGGGTTAGCTCAGGTTTGGGGAACAGAGGTAGAGCTGGGTGCTATGGGTAAGGGTGGTTTCTCAACCCTGGCTGCCCATTGGAATCCCCTGGGGGAGTATTTATTTTAAAATGTGGATACCTTCTTCCCATCCCAGAGATTCTAATTTAATTCATTAGGGGTGAACCAAATCAGGATTGTTTAACGTTCACTGGGCAAGACTGAATGAGGTCAGTGATGGTTTCGTGGTAGAATTCTTGCCTTCTACATGAGAGACCCGGAGTCCTGGTGTGGCACTGTGGGTTAATGCACTGGAATGCAAAGCCGGCTTGAACTGCAAGGTCGGCCGTTCAAGCTCACCAGCCACTCCTCAGAAACCCTATGTAGTGTCGCTATGGGTCAGAATTGATTCAATGGCACTTCAGAAGAACAACAACATTTGCGAGACCCAGGTTCAATTCCTAGTCAGTGCTCCTCAAGGGTAGTGACAATCACTCTGTGGAAGCTTGCAGGCTGCTATGATGTGGTCTCTGTGGAACTTCCAGGTAACGGTGGGCCAGGAAGGAAGAGCTGATCATCTACTTCTGATAACTCTAGGGACCACAGCATCACTGTGCAAGTATCACTGGGAGCCAACTCACTGCAATTAACATCAGATGAGACAAATGGGAGCCTGTAAGAAAAAGCTGAGATTCAAGTTCAGAGGAGACCAAGTATCACCTTCATGCTCAAAATCTTAGCAATGGACTTGAAGTCCAGTCTACAAAGCTAAGAGTTCAAAGTGAACAAAAATGGACTGCATGGTGGAAAAACAGACCCAACAAGGCCACAGGATCAGTAACTATAATGGCTGTGTCCCAGAAGGACTCCACAATAAGTCTAGGAGGCCACAGGGAAACTGGACCCTGGGTTGATCAGCTTGGTTTAATGCCCAAAGCTGTAACCACTATCCCAGGATTTCCGGTTTCAGGTTATTACACCTGCTGGCGGCAGTAGCTAAGCACACTCATTGTTAATTAGATTATGCTGACAAGGTAAACATGTAAAAGCATGGAGTGTTAGCTCTAAAAGAAATAATTTAGCCCAGCCCCCTGCACTACACCTGCATCCTACCTGAATCTGATTCTCCTCCCTCAGATTTCTGCTGCTAACAGACAGACGAAAAGACTAGAGTCAAGTGTTCACAAAAGCAACCAGAAATGAACAGAAATTTTAGTAAGAAAGCCTCAATTACTATCAATTTATTTTTGTGGGGTGGAGAAATCAGACCCTTTCTAGATCTGCCCTTCCCAAACTTTACTATGTCTCCAAACTACTCCAGGGAATGTGAGCTAAATATGCTAATTCCTGAGCCTACTCCAGAAAGTTTGATTTAATGAGTCTGAGGTGGGGACCTGGAAAACTGTATTTTTAACCTGTGAGTTGTCCATTACCACAGAGATTCTGATTAGGTGGTTCCAGAGCCAGGTTTTAAGAAATACTCATTCAAACAGCTGCTATGAATAATGCCTGAGATCACATTATAGAATGTTGCAAGCCAACTACTTATTCATTACAAATACATTTTCCAACAACATATATGATGACTAAAAACGTGAACCTCGCCATATAGAATAGATAGGAATCAAATCGACTACATGTGTATAAAGAGATGATGGAGATGCTCAATATCATCAATTAAAACAAGGCCAGGGGCTGATGGTGAACCAGACCATCAATTGCTTACATGCAAGTTCAAGTAGAAACTGAAGGAAATTAAAACAAATTCACAAAAGCCAAAGTAGTAGACCCTTGATTATATCCCACTTGAATTTAAAGACCATCTCAAGGACAGATTTGACATATTGAATATTAATGACCAAAGACTAGCTGAGCCATGAGCTACATCTAGGATATCATTCACAAAGAAAGCAAAAAGTTATTAAAAAGACAAGAGAGAAAGAAATGACCAAAAGAGATGTCAGAAAAGACTCTGAAAGTTGCTCTTGAACATAGAACAACTAAAGCCAATGGAAGAAATAATGAAATAAAAGAGTTGAAGAAAAGATTTCAAAGGGCAGCTCAAGAAAACACAGTAAAATATTATCATGAAATGTGTCAAGGCCCAGAGTTGGAATACCATAGGGGAAAAGCAGACTCGACATTTCTCAAGCCGAAAGAACTAAAGAAAAAATTTAAGTTTCAAATTATGACATTGACGAATACTATGGGCAAGCTATTGAATGGTGCAGAAGAACCAAGGGAAGAAAGAAGGTATGTGCAAAGTCCCTACACCAAATAGAACTAGTCAACATTCAACCATTTCAGGAGGTAGTACATGACCAAGAATTGATAGTATCAATGGGAGAAGTCCAAGACAAATTGAAAGCATTCATGAAAAACCATGTCCCAGGAATTGATGGAATACAAATTAAGATATTTCAAACTGGATATAACACTGGAAGCACTTGCTTATATATGCCAGAAATTTGCAAGACAGCTACCTGGTCAACTGGCTGGAAGAGATCCATATTTGTGCTCATTCCAAAACAGGCAACCCAACAAAATGCAGAAATTGCCAAGCAATATAATTAATATAACACACAAATGAAGTTTTACTAAAGATCATTTAAAAATGATTGCAGCAGTCCACTGACAGGGAACTGCCAGAAATTCAAACCAGATTCAGAAGAGAACATGGATACCATTACTGATATCAGATGGATTTTGGATGAGGGCAGAGAATACCTGAGAGATGTCACCTGTGTTTTCTTGACTATGCAAACGCATTGGACTGTGTGGATCGTAACAAACTATGGATGACGCTGTGAAGAATGGGAATTTCGGAACACTTAATTGTGCTCATACAGAAAGTGTATATAGATTAAGAGATGGTCTTTCAAACAGAGCAAGGGGAAATTACATGGCTTAAGATCTGGAAAAGTGTGTATCAGGGTTTATCCTTTCACCACACTTATTAAATTTGTGTGCTCAGCAAATAATTTCAGAAATTGGACTATGAAGAACAACATGGCTTCAACATTAGAGGAAGATTCATGAACAACTTGCGATATTCAGATGACATGAACTTACTAGATGAAAGTAAATTTACTAGATGAAGCATTTACTTCTGAAGATCAAAACTACAGCCTTTAATATGATTGCACTTCAACATCAATAAAACAAAAATCCTCACAATTGTACCAGTAAGCAACATCATGATAAATTGAGAAAAGACTGAAATTGTCAAGGATTCCATTTTACTTGGGTCCACAATCAACACTCATGGAAGCAGCAGTCACGAAATTAAATGACATATTGCACTGGGCAAAGGTGCTGCGAAAAACCTCTTTAAAGTTATCATCTTGTCTAGATGGGTCTGGTGAAAGGAGATGGGGATAAGATTCATAAGATTCAATAGTGAATAACTGTTATCATGACTAATCGTGACTGCCACACTTGTAAAGGTAGTTTTGTAACAAAAAAAGGGGAGT
>NW_006408619.1:1197867-1209619 GCF_000296735.1 Chrysochloris asiatica | reverse complement strand
AATGTAATGAAACAAGTTATATGAATTGTTGAATGTGAAACTGATGATGTGCCCTGTAAACTTTCACTCAATCCACAATAAAAACCTTGAATTAAATAAATAAATAAAGTGCTAAAAAGCAAAGATGTCACTTTGAGTGCTAAGATACACCTGATCCAAGCCATGGTATTTTCAATCACCTGTATGCATGTGAAAGCTGGACAGTGAGGGAGGGAGGACCAAGAAGAATTGTTGACAAAGGATATTGAATGTCTCAGTGGACAGCCAGAAGAACAAACAAATCTGTCTTGGGAGAAGTACAGCTAGACTGTTCCTTAAAAACAAGAATGGAGAGACTTTGTCTCATGTCTTAGGGACGCGTTATCAGCAAGGACCAGTCCCTGGAGAAAGATATCATGCCTGGTATGGTGGAGGTCAGTTAAGAAGAGGAAAACCCTCAGGGAGATGGACTAGCACAGCAGCAGCAGCCATGGACTCACACATAACAATGTGAGGATGGCCTAGGACTGGGGGGTGTTTTGTTCTATGATCCACAGGGCAGTAGTGTGTGGGTGCTGACTCATCAGTCCAAGCCAAGGTAGTATGGCTTGTTTGTGGAGCAGGCTTGACTCCTGGACAGGAAAGCAATATTTCAAATTGGCAGTTATCAAAGCTGGGAGCAACCAACTGAATCAAATGTCCTTGTGTTAGCTGTTGTTGTTAAGTGTTGCTGAGTCACTTCTAACTCACAATGAGGCTCTAGGGTTTCCAAGGAGCAACTGTTGGGTTTGGACCGCCAAGGTTACGGTCAGCATTCCAGTGCTTATCCAAGAGCGCCACACCAGCCTCCTTGTCTTAGTTGTTGTTGTCGTTTAGTATGGTCAAGTCAGTTCTGACTCATAGCGATTCTGTGTAGGGTTTCCAAGGAGCAGCTGGTGTGTTTGAACCACCGACTTTGTGGTTAGTAGTAGTTCGATGCTAATCCTACAGCACCACACCAGGACTCCATTGTATTAGTTAGCCATTACTATAGCAATGCTGTGGGTTAATGCCCTGGACTGCAAGGTAGATTTGAACTGAAGGTCAGTGGTTCAAGCTTACCAGCCATTCTTTGGAAACCCTATACAGGGTTGCTATGAGTCAAACTGACTTGATGGCACTTAAAACAATATAGCAAAGTTGTAAGTCCTGATGTGGCACTGTAGGATCAGCCCAGGACTGTAACTACAAGGTTGGTGGTTCAAACTCACCAGATGTTCCTTGAAAACCCTATACGTCATCATTGTGAGTCAGAATCAACTAGACAGCACTTAACAACAACAAAATAACAATGCTGTGTAATTATCTAAAATTTCAATGACTTCTTGTTATTGGTCATTTTTTATTTTATGTGCCATCAATGCACAACAGAACGAAATGTTTCCCAATCCTGCAGTATCTTCACAATTGTTATGTTTGAATCCATTGTTGCTGCCGCTGTGTCAACCCATCTTGTTGAAGATCTTCCTTTTTTTTTTCTCTGACCTTCCAATTTTCCAAGCACAATGTCCTTCTCCAGAGACCTGTCCCTCTGTACAACATGTCCAAAGTATGAGAGGTGAACTCTTGTCATCCTTGTTTCTAATGAGTACTCTGGTTGTACTTCTTCACTAACTGATTATCCCAAGTGGCCAGGACTGGGTTCCTCATGGAGAAGTCAGGTAAGGAAGAGCTTTAACACATCCAGTCCCCTGGGGCCATCAGGATGCAGGTTCTGTGGCTTTGTGCCAGCCTTCCACAGCATCAGAAGACCTTGAAGACCTCACGTCCCTCAGCAGAGTAAAGCCCTGCCTTTATGGATACTAGTCATTACTGCCAGCATTTATAATCTCTGTAGGATAAGCACTGGACAATAAGGTTGGATTGAACCACAAGGTCAGCAGTTCAAACTCGAGGTAACAACACCGCCATCCTTGAGCACTTTAGAGAGAATATGGATATCATTCACTTAACTCTCTTTCTTCTAACCAGCATGGGCCTCTGTATGCTGACCTCTCTGTACTCATCATCTCCTCTGTCTTTGTTTTATTGTCTGGCTGTTTCTTTGGTCTCCTGCTCATCCCTGGATTACACCAAGTTCTTTTCTCTTGGACCAGCCTTTGTACTTGATGTTTCCTCTGTCTGAGACATTCTCACTGATTTGCCTGAAACTGTCCCAGTTTTAGCACTGAAAGTTCCCCATCCTGAGAGAACCTTTGGTGGTGTTGTTGTTGTTAAGTGCTGTGCAGTCAGTTCCAACCCATGTGACCTTGTATAGGGTTTCTGAGGAGCAGCTGGTGAGCTTGAACCACCAACATTGTGGATCAAATCGACTTTGTAGTCCAGCGCATTAACCCACAGCTCCAGCTTTGGAAAAGGAAGAAAGGTAGTCCAATCCACTACCGCAAATACTCACACGATTAACTCTTTCATGAAGGAGCCCTGGTAGCACTGTGGATTAGCCATTGGACTAGTAACTTCACCTTTGCAGTTTAAATCCACCAACCTCTTTGCAGCAGAAAGATGAGGCTGTCTGCTCCAGTAAGAGCTTCAGTCTCCAGAACCTTACTATGTAACTCATAGTGATATGATGACAATAGGTTTGACTCTTCGTGTTCTTCAATCTCTGCTCAATGCCACCTCCTTAGAGAGGCCTTCGCTGACCACTTTACAAAGGACCCAACCCCAACTTCTCTTTATTTCTCATCCCTTATCACATTCTGAACTTGTCAGAAACTCTGATATTGATAGATATTATCTATCTCCATCCTCTATATAGGGCTCAGAGACCAAGTTTTCTCCTCATAGAAGACATTCTATAAATATTTTTGATTGGCTGATTTTTTAAAATAAAACAAATCAGTGTCTTTTGCTCTCCAAACACAGACATTGGAGCCCAGAGACATTGGTTCCAACATCACACCCTCCTGGGACATTTCACAGAGCAACTGGTCCTTGAGTCCCAAAAGCACATTGGTCATACTTTGGTAGTGTGCACGTTGCTGTAATGCTGGCAGCCATTCCACTGGTGGGTCACATACCATCAGGGTCACCCATGGGGAAGAGGGGTCTGTGGAGCTTCCAGACTCAGAACAGGTTAGGTAGAAGGGATTACCCCTGAAAACCTTACCAAGCACAAGAAAATATTGTCTGATACAATGCCAGAATATGAGTTGCTCAGATTGGAAGGCACTCAAAATACACTAGGTCCTCAAAGTTGAGTCTACTTAATGATGTGTTTAGAGCAAAGCTTTCAAGACGTTCATTTGCTAAGGGGGCACAATGCAAAATAAGGAGAAACAGACACAAAGATCCATTAATAATTGGAATATGGAATGTATAAAATATGAATCTAGGAAAATTGTAAGTCATCAAAAATGAAAGACAATGCATAAAGATTGATCTCCTAGGCATTACTTAGCTGCAGTAGACTGGTACTGACCATTTTGAATCAGACAATCATATGGTTTACTATCTCGGAAACAACAAATTAAAAGGGAATGGCCCCATATTCATGCTAAAAAAAAAAGCATTTTAAGACCCATTATGGAATATAGTGCTGTCTGCTATAGGATAGTATCTATTTACCTACAGGCCAGTCAATACAACTACTGAGTAAGTTCTGACTTAAAACTAACCTGTATAGAGTTCCTGAGAAAGGCTGATGGGTTTGAACTGCTTATCCTACCATGCCATGTACCCAATTATTGAGCCATTACTGTGTTGTTGTTTGCTGTCGAGCCGGTTCCAACCCACAGCAACCCTGTATGAGGTTTCCAAGGAGTGGCTGGTTAATTTGAACTGCCAACCCTGCGGTTCAAACTGACCTTGTGGTCTAGTACATTATCCCACAGCACCATACTCCACTGAACCATTACCAGGGCTCAATTATTCAAATTTATGCACCAACCACCAAAGTCAATGATGAAAAACTAGAAGAATTCTACCAACTTATTTAGTATGAAATTGATCAAACATGTAATCAATATTCATTCATAATTCCTAGAGTTGGAATGCAAAGGTGGCAAATCAATAGGAAGGATCAGTCATTAGAAAAATGACATTGGTGACATAAATGACACTGGAGATCACATGATAGAATTTTGCAAAACCAATGACTTCTTCATTGTAAATACCATTTTTTTCAACAACATAAATAGTGACTATATATATGGACTTCACTAGATGGAATACACAGAAATCAGACTCCATCTGTGGAAAAAGACTCTGGAGAAGCTCTATACCCTCAGCCAAAATAAGGCTGGGACAGACTGCAGGAACAGACCACCAGTTGCTCATATGCAAGTTCAGGCTGAAACTGAAGAGTCAAAATATGATTTTCAGTATATCCCACCTGAATTTAGAGATATCTCAAGGACAAATTTGATGCATTAAACTTTAATGACCAAAGACCAAAAGAGATGTGGGATACCATCGAGAATATCATATAGAAAGAGAGTGAAAAGTCATTAACAAGACAGGAAGGAAAGAAAAGACCAAATTGGATGTCAGAAGAGGCTCTGAAATTTGTTCTTGAATGTAGAGTAGCTAAAACCAATGGCATAAATGACGAAGTAAAAGAACTGAACAGAAAATTTTGAAGGGCAACTTGAAATGACAAATTCAAGTATTATAATGAAAGACTTGGAGTTAAAAAAACCAAAAGGCAAGGACATAGCATATTTCTCAAGCTGAAGGAACTGAAGAAAAATTTCAAGCCTCGACTAGCAGTTTTGAAAGTTTCCATGGGCAAAATATTGAATGATGCAGGAAGCATCAAAAAAGATGGAAAGAACACACAGAGTCACTGTACCAAAAAGTACTGGTCAACTTTCAGCCACTTCAGCAGGTACCATATGAACAAGAACCAATTGAACTGAAGGAAGAAGTCCAAGCTACACTGAAGGTACTGGTGGAAAACAAGGCTCCAGGAATTGATGCAATACAGATGGAAACCTTGCAACAAACTGATGCAGCACTGGAGGCACTCACTCATTACTACTTGACCAACTGATTGGAAGAGATCCGAATTTGCATCCATTCCAAAGAGAAGTGACCCAACAGAATCTGGACATTATCTAGCAGTATCATTAATATCACATGTATGTAAAATTTTGCTGAAGATGATTAAAAAACACTGGCAGTAGCACATCAACAATGAGCTACCAGAAATTCAAGCTGGATTCAGAAGAGGACATGGAACAAGAATATCATTGCTGACATCAGATGTACCTTGGCTAAAAGCAAATTCCAGGAAGATGTTCACTTGTGTTTTATTGACTATGTAAAATCATTCAACTGTGTAAATCATAACCAACTATGGATAACATTGTGAAGAATGGGAACTTCAAAACACTTCATTGTACTCAGGCAGAATTTGTATATATAACAGGAAACAGTTGTTCAAACAGAACAAAGGGACACTGCATGGTTTAAAATCAGGAAAGGTGTGTGCCAGTGTTGTATCCTTTCCCCGCCCTTATTGAATCTGTGTGCTGAGTAAATAATCTGAGAAGCTGGACAATTTGAAGAATATGACATCAGGATTGGAGGAAGACTCATTTAACAAGTTGTAGCATGCAGATGACACAACCTAGCTTGCTGAAAGTGAAGAGGACTTGACGCACTTGCTAATGAAGATCAACAACTACAGTATTCAGTATGGATTACAACTGAGTGTAAAGAAAACAAAAATACTCACTACTGGACCCACAAATAACATCATGATAAACAGAGAAAAGATTGAAGTGGACAAGGATATCGTTTAACCTGGATCCACAATCAATACTCAAGGAAGCAGCATCAAGAAATCAGACAATGCATTGCATTAGGCAAATCTGCTGCAAAATACCTGTTCAAAGTGTTCAAGAGAAAAGATGTAACTCTTGGGACCAAAGTGTTCCTGACCCAAGCTATGGTATTTTCAATCACCTAATATGCATGTGAAAATTTGGCAATGAATAAGAAAGACCATAGAAGATTTGATGCATGCAAATTATGGTGTTGGCAAAGAATATTGAAAGCACCCTGGACTACTAAAGGAATGAGCAAATCTATGTTGGAAGTACAGCCAGAATATTCCTTAGTAGCCAGGATGGCAAGACATTGTCTCATGTACTTTTGGACATGTTATCAGAAGGGACTAGTCCCTGGAAAATGGCATCATGCTTAGTGAAGTGGAGGGTCAGCGAAAAAGTGGGAGACCTCCCCAGTGAGATGTCTCTCCACAGTGGCTACGACAATGGACTTAAATACAACAATTGTGAGGATGATGCAGGACTAGCAGTGTTTTGTTGTGTTGTACACAGGGTTGCCATGAGTTGGGATTGACTCAATGACACCTAACAACAAGGCATCTCCCTATTCTGGACATTTCATATGAAGGAACCACACGACATTTAACCTTCGTGACTGGCATAGTGTTTTCAAGGTTCATCCATGTTGCAACATAAACCTGTAAGTTATACCTTTTTGATTGTTGTAAACAATGTAGCTAGCACAACATTTGCCAATTCATTTGTCACCTGTATGTCACTTCCATAAAAACAATTTGAACAAGCCTGTTGTACAGTATGCATTACCATGTGAGCATTACCCATCCCCATAAACAAAAGCTCAGAGTTTCTTCTTTTAACTTCCTTCCCAACCCTGGTCATTACTGTTTAAGATGAGGCTTTCTACTCCCGTAAAGATTTACACCCTCGGAAACCCTGTACAGGGTCGCTATGAGTCGGAACCGACTTGACGGCACTTAACAACAACAACAATACTTGGTTCTATTATTGTGTGTTTCCTAATAGAGAAATGATACTGTATTTATCCTTTTGCATTGACTTATTTCATTCAGCATAATGTTTTCAAGGTTCATCTTTGTTGTGCCATGTACTCCAACTTCGTTTCTCTTTATTGCAAACTAATTTCCAATTGTATTTAATTAACACGTTTTGTTTATCTATTCTTTGATTAATGGACATTTAAGTCATTTCCATCTTTGGTTGTTGTGAATAGTGCTGAAATGGACACTGGTGTATATATGTCTGTTTGTTTTAATTGGCTAACAAGCATAAGAAAAGACGCTCAATGTCATTAGCCATTGTTTGGTTGTTAAGTGCCATCAAATTGCTTCTGGCCATAGTGACTCTGTTATAGTGCTTCCAAGGAGCAGCTGGTGAGTTTAAAGTACCAACCTTGAGGTTAGCAGTTCACTGCTTATCCTATAGCACCGCAAGAGGACTCCTCATTAACCATTAGGAAAATGCAAATCAGAACCACAATGATTTACCACTTCACTTACATTAGGATGACAAAGATTTGAAAAAAAAAACAAAAAGAAGAAAATATCAAACGTTGGCAAGGTTGTGTTGAAACTGAAGCCCCTACCCATTGTTAGTGAGAAATGCAAAATGCTGTTGTCACTATAGAAAATGGTTTGGTGATTCCCCAAAATGTTAAAAATAGAGATGCCATTTGACCCAATAACCCCACCCTTAGGTATATATCCAATAGTTCTTTCAAAAACATGTAGCAAAGTTTTGTGGTAAAGCATTGTTGTTGTTGTTAAGTGCCATTGAGTTGGTTCCAACTCATAGCGACCCTTGATAGGGTTTCCGAGGAGCAGCTGGTGAGCTTGAACCGCCAACCCTGCAGTCTGGCACATTAACCCACAGAGCCACACCAGGACTACATGGGGCCTGTCAAATTGAAAGAGAAGCATTAGTAAGCCCAAGAATTGTAGAATGACTGAGAGTCACGTATCCACTGTTTAACCATAATAAAAATGTCAACCAAGTATAGAATGTCAACTCTTAATAAATTTTTTCTCCTTTAATTTTCACAAAAAGCAGTGGTAGTGGTGGTTATGTGCCATGGAGTTGGTTCTGACTCATAGTGATACTGTGAAGGTTTGTTGTTGTTAGGTGCCATCGAGTTGGTACCTACTCATAGTGACCTTATGCATACCAGACCAAAACACTGTCCGATCCTGGGCCAACCTCACTACTGTTGCCACGCTTGAGTCCATCGATGCTGCCACCTTGCCAATCCATCTCGTTGGGGGTCTTCCTCTTTTTCTCTGACACTCCACCTTTCCAAATATAATATCCTTCTCCAGCAACTGGTTCCTCCTGACAATATGTCTGAAGCATGAGAGCTGAAGTTTGGCCATTCTGGCCTCCAAGGAGCACTCTGGCTGCAGTTCTTCCAAAATGGATCTATTGGTTTTTTGGTAGCCCTTGGCACTTTCATTATTCTCCTCCAACTCCATAACTCAAAAGCATCAATTCTTCCAATCTTCCTCATTCACTGTCTAGTGTTCACATGCATATGAGGTTATTGAAAATACCATGACTTGGGTCAGGCTCACCTTAGTCCTCAAGCTGACATCTTTGCTCTTCAACACTTTAAAGAGGTCTTCTACAGCAGATTTGCCTAATGCAGTACTTCATTTGATCTCTTGACTGCTGCTTCCGTGAGTTTTGATTGTTGATCCAGGAAGAATGAAGTCCTTGACAACTTCAATCTTTTCTCCTGTAAAGGTAGACCCAGGATAATGCAATGGACCGCAAGGTCAGTTTGAACCGCAAGATTGGCAGTTCAAATTCACACTACACAAGGTTGTTATGGAACTGACCTGATGGCACCTAACGACAACAACATCCCCTCTCATAATAAATGGGGAACTGTGTCACAGAGAAAGTAAGCAAATTACATTATCTGGTAAGTGACAGCAGATATCTGATGGTATTTGCTTCTAAGCATTTTGTCTTCTCTCAACTCCAAATTGTTTCCACATTTCAGTAGCTGAGCCCTGCTGTGGCTCTATAGAGTAAACACTGGACTGCAAACTATAGGTCAGCAGTTCAAACCCACCAGTTGTTGGAAACCCTATGTAGGGTTGCTATGATTTGGAAAACCAACTTGATGGCATATAACAACAACAACATGAAGTTTCCATAGTAACTTGGAAAATATTATGTTGTACTATTTCATACACAAAATTGGGATAGAAAGGTCCCTGGGTAGCATAAACGGTTTGTGCTCAGTTGGTAACTAAATGATTTCAGTTGGAACTGCAGAAGAAACAGGCCTGCTGATTTTCTTCCATAACAATTACAGCCAAGAACACCATCTAGAGCAGTTCTACTTTGTAACACATGGGTGTCCTCATTTCAAATGGGTAACAAAAGTAAAATCAACACCACCACAAAATTGAGATAGAAACATTACTACTTTGATAATATTTGTATTTTGAAATTCTGCATAGGAAAAAGTATTAATCTAAAGCAACAGGATGTGGTGGTTCTATTAAGTGGAGTCCTTATGTATCACATAGGATAAGCACTGGGCCACAAAGTAGATTTGAACCACAATGTCGGCTGTTCAAATTCACCAGCTTCTCCTCGGAAACGCTGTACAGGATCACTATGAGTGGCAACTGACTCGACCACTGGTATAACAAGAACAATATTAAGTGGTCTATTTTTGAGTAATTTTTAAATAAAATTTTGAAATTTTGAGTACATTTATATTTTTTAAAATCAATATAATTGTTCAGAGCAAAACTTATCAACACCTTGGTTACAAGTGATAGGGCGTAAGGAGAGCTCCCAAGATCTCTAACTATTGGGTTCTTCTGTTGCTGAAGGGTGAAACTCTTCCTAGAAATATGTTGGAACAGAGAAAGAATGATAGTGGTGGACAACTGTATTCAAAATTCAAGTAGGATTTTGCTGATAGGAACCAATGGCCCTGTGGTTGTTGCTGTTGATTTGGTTTTGTTGTTGGCTTGTAACTGAGGACATCCATGTGTTAACCAAGTAGAACTGCTCCATAGGATTTTCTTGGCTCTGATTTCTACAGAAGCAGCAAGAGTTTCAAACCAAGATCATTCCAAAAGTAAGGTGGAGAATAAACGTGATTTTCAGAATCTTTCCACTTACAAGCACAGAAATAAGGAGCAATTTTTTACCTATAGCTTTTTGAACCTGATGCGTTTCCTGAGAAGCTCATAAAATGGCTCAGCCAAGGGTATTTTGACAGATGTATGATTCATTCTGAACAATACACTTTCAATGAAATCTATTTTTCAGAAGCAAAAAGTGGTGAATAGTGAAAAAAATGCCTTTCCTGTAAAAGGAAACTCCTATTGTTTCAGGTTTTGTGAATCATTTCTATGAAAATAGAGTAGAAAATGCAGGCCATGGTGTGATACGTGGACTTTAATATCATGGATGCCTGGTTGATTCACATTCTAAGGAAGTGAATTAAACTCCTCCCCTTGACAAGTTTAAATACAAAAACAATCCCAAAAAACATTACAGATTTCTCAGGATATGTCTGTGTACTTTGTCATTAGTTGTTGTTGTTGTTGTGTGTCATGGAGTTGGTTCCAACTCATAGCGACGTTGTACAGGGTTTCCGAGGCTGTAAATCTTTACAAGATCAGAAAGCCTCATCTTTCTCCCACGGATCTGCTGGTAGTTTCGAACTGCTGACTATGAGATTAGCAGTCCAATGTGTAACCACTACCAGAGCTCCTTTGTCGTAAGTTACTTGACCATTATTGTGTGATATTTTGGCAGAACGGCATCATGACATCATAGATCATCCGAGAGAGGTGGCTGGGTATGTTGGAACGAGCCCGGTGCTATAGGAAGGTAAGTCAGCCTTGCCACTCACTAGCTGGGGACCTTGGACATGCCATATACCTTTTATCAGTCTCAATTTTGTTACCTGAAAATACTAAAAGACATGCTAGGTAATGTATTAGTTTCCTGTTGTTGCCATAACCAACACCAAAAACTGGGTGACTGAAAGAACAGGAATTAATTCGATCACACTTCTGAAGCTGGATGTCTGACATGGAGGTGTCAGCAAGGTGGTTATTTCTGGAGATTTTCTGGGACAATCCCTTCCATGCCTCTGGCATAACTTCAGAGTCCTGGTGTAACATAAGCACTGGACTGCTAACTGAATGACTGGTGGTTCAAGCTCACTAGCCACTCTTCAGAAACCTTATACAGGTTTGGTATGAGTCGGAAAAGACTCGATGGCATTTCACAGCAACAACAACAGCATCGTGGTCTTTGGTGGTCATCAGCAATCCTTGGCATTCCTTGACTTATAGACAAATTGGCCCAATTTCTGCCTCCACCACTGCAGGGCATTCACCCACCATCATGTGTCATTGCATCCAAATTTTCCTCTTTTTATACAAGCAGTTGTTTTGTTGAATTTTAAGGGCCTGCTCTTACCCAGGAGTCCTGGTGTGGCATTGGAGGATTAGCACTTCACTGTTAACCATCATGTTGGCAGATCAGAGCCACCACCTACTCCCCAGAAACCCTATATAGGGTCGTTATGAGTCAGAACTGACTAGATGGCACTCAACAACAATGTATCAAATACGATCGCACTTGAACTTGATTATATCTGGAGAAACTTTATCTCCAAACACAGTCACATTCACAGGTTCTAGGAGGTCATGAATTTCTCAGGAACACTGTTGAATCAACAGTTAAGTGTGTGGCTACTAACTGGAAGTTTGGCTATTTGAACCCACCCTGGTTCTCTAAGATTACAGACAGAGAAACCCTACATTGTTGTTTGTTGGTAGATGCCACCGAGTTGATTCAGACTCATTGCTGATGTCCGATGGATCTTGGCTGAAAGCAGAGAATACCAGAAGGATGTTTACCTGTGCTTTATTGACTACGCAAAGGCTTTCTATTGTGTGGATCATGACAAGCTATGGACA
>NW_006408619.1:1177897-1196777 GCF_000296735.1 Chrysochloris asiatica | reverse complement strand
ATCATTGCTACGCTTGAACCCATTGCTGACGCCATGGTGCCAATCCATCTCATAGGTGGTCTTTAGCTTTTTAACTGACTCTTCACTTGACAAAACATGATGTCCCTCTCCAGGGACTGATCCCTCCTGATAATATGTCTGAAGTATGAAAGATAAAGTTTGACCTCTAAGGAGCATTCTGGTTGTACTTCTTTCAACACAGATTTGTTGTTGATTCTTTTGGCAGGCCATACATAGTATTTTTAATATTCTCCTCCAACACCATAACTCAAATGCATCAATTCTTTTATGGTCTTCCTTATTCATTATCCAAAGTTTCACATATGTATGAGGTTATTGATAACATAATGGTTTCAGTTAAGAACACCTTAGTCCTCAAACTGACATATTATAACTTGAATACTTTAAAGAGATCTTGTGCTGCAGATTTGCCTAATGCAATATGTTGTTTGATGTCTTGCCTGCTGCTTCCATGAGTGTTGATGATTGATCTGAGCAAATTGCAGTCTCTGACAACTTTAATCTTTGCCTCATTTATCATCATGGTATTTATTGGTCCAGTAGTGAGAAATTTTGTTTTCTTTATGTTGAGGTTCAACCCATACCAAAGGTTGTGGTCTTTGATCTTCATCAGTAATTATTTAAGTCCTCTTCACTTTCAGAAAACAATCTGAAATCATCTGCATATCATCGCAGGTTGATAATGAGTCTTCCTCCAATCTGACGCCATGTTCTTCTTCGTATAACGTAGCTTTTAGAATGATTTGCTCAGCATATAGACTGAATAAGTGTGGTGAAAGGAAACAACCCTGGTGCACACTTTCCCTGATTATAAACCAATCAGAATTCTCTTGTTCTGTTCGAGTGACTGCCTTTTAGTCTATGTACAGGTTCCTCATGAGAACAATTAAGTGCTCCAGAATACTCATTCTCTGCAAGGCTGTCCATAGCTTGTCATGATCCAAACAATCAAAAGCCTTTGCATAGTCAATAAAGCACAGGTAAGCATCTTTTTGGTATTCTCTGCTTTCAGCCAAGATGTCAGCAATGATATCCCTCATTCCATGTCATCTGAATCCAGCTTGACCCTCGGGCAGCTCTCCCTGTTAACCTACTGCTGTGTTGTTGTTGTTGTCAGGTGCCATCGAGTCGGAACCGACTCATAGCGACCCCATGCACAGCAGAACGAAACAATGCTCGATCCTGGGCCAACCTCACCACCGCTGCCACCCCCGAGTCCATCAATGATGCCACCTGGCCGATCCATCTCGTTGGAGGTCTTCCTCTTTTTCTCTGACCCTCCACCCTACCCAGCATGACATCCTTCTCCAACGATTGTTTCCTCCGGACTACATGTCCAAAGTAGGAGAGACGAAGCTTAGCCATCCTGGCCTCCAAGGAGCACTCTGGCTGCACTTCTTCCAAAACAGATCTATTGGTTCTTTTGGCAGTCCATGGCACCCTCAGTATTCTCCTCCAACACCACAACTCAAAGGCATCAATTCTTCTACGATCCTCTTTATTCACTGTCCAGCTTTCGCATCCATATGAGGCTATTGAAAACACAATGGCCTGGGTCAGGCGCACCCTAGTCCTCAAGCTGACATCTCTGCTCTTCAATACTTTAAAAAGTTCCTGTGCAGCAGATTTGCCCAGTGCAATACGTCGTCTGATCTCTTGACTGCTACTTCCGCGAGTGTTGATAGTTGATCCAAGAAGAATGAAGTCCTTGACAACTTCAATCCTTTCTCCATTGATAAGAATGTTGTTTATTGGTCCAGTGGTGAGGATTTTTGTTTTCTTGACATTGAGATGCAATCCATATCGAAGGCTGTGCTCTTTAATCTTCATAAGTAAATGTTTCAAGTCCTCTTCACTTTCAGCGATCAAGGTTGTATCATCTGCATATCGCAGGTTGTTAATGAGTCTTCCTCCAATCCTGATGCCACGTTTTTCTTCATAGAACCCAGCTTCTACTGCTGTAGCCATTTTTAAATTATCTCCAGCAAATATTTACTTGCATGTAGCATTAATGATATGGTCTAGCAATTTCCGCATTGTATTGGGTCACCTCTCTTTGGAATAGGCACAAATACGGATCTCTTCCAATTAGCTGGCCAGGTAACTGTCTTCCAAATTTTTTGGCATAGATGAGTGAGTGCCTCCAGTGCTGCCTCAGTTTGTTAAAATATTTCAATTTTTATTCCATCAATTCTTGCACCTTTAGTGCATCTTGGACTTCTTCCTTAAGTGTCATTGGTTCTTGATCATATGCCACTTCTTGAAAATATTGGACCTTGTTCATTTTATTTTGGTACAGTGCCTCTGTATAGTCTTTCCATCTTCTTTTGATGCTTTTTGCAACATTGAATAGCTTGGCCACTTTTTTTTTTATTGTTGCTAAGTGCCATCGAGCCAATTAATAATAACAACAACAATTTTGTCTCTAGAATCTTTCAGTTTTTCTAGTCGAGACTTGAATTTTTCTTCAATTCTTTCAGCTTGAGAAATGCTGAGCTTGTGCTTCTCTTTTGGCTTTCTAACTCTAGATCTTTGCATATTTCATTATAATGTTTGACTTTTGTCTTCTTGAGCTGCCTGTTGAGACTTTCTATTCAGCTTTTTAAATTCTCAATTTTTCTATTCCTTTTATCATCTCTATGCTGGATAGAAATTTTCAGAGTCTATTCTGACATCCATTTTGGTCTTTTCCTTATTTTTTTTTTTTTTTTTCTTAATGACCTTTTGCTTTCTTCCTGTATGATGTTCTTGATGTCATACCATAGCTCTTTTCATCTTTGGTCATTTATATCTAATGCATCAAATCTATTCTTGAGTTGGTCTCTAAATTCAGGTGAGGTATGTTCAAGATGATATTTTAGCTCTCGTGGACTTGTCTTTTATTTTATTGAGTTTCAACTGAACTTGCATATGAGCAATTGATGGTCTGTTCCACAATCTGTCCCTGCCTTAGTTTTGGCTGATGATATGGAACTTTTCCATAGTCTTTCTCCACAGATGTAGCCAATTTGAATTCTGTGTATTCCATCTGGTGAGGAAAACCCTATGGGGAAGTTCTATTCTGTCATATGGATTTCTATGAGTTGGAATCAACTGAACACCACCAATAATGATAATATTCAACGACCCGAAGTCCTTGGGAAATGTAAATGATTAATACTCTGTTGTTAATCCAAAAGGATAGAGGCTTGAGTCAACCCAGAAGTGCCTTGGAAGACCTGACAATCTGCTATCAGACAAGTCAGCACTGAAAATCCTAAAGCACACAGTTCTACTCTGACACACACACAGGGCTTCCATGAATGTGAATCAACTCAACACTAATTGCTTGTTTGTTTGTTTTTATTCAACCCACTTCAAGTAGTTGTGAAAATTAAGTGAGGTAAAGTTTGTGAAAATCTCAACATAGTATGCAACATGCTAGTGTGAGACCTAGAATAGGAGCTGCTTCAGAGGGTCTTCTTTATGTAGAACTTCATCCAGTGTGTTTTGGCAGCAGAAGTTTTCTACGTTTCATGGATAGAAACAATCTAAAAAGATAATAAGTGAATAAGGGATTCTATAACTATAGTCTTCCCATTTGGGTGTCACATACCCCTCGAGTCACACATTAGGATCAGGACTACACAAAACACTGTTTTAAAGACATATACCTAATTATTCACAATAGTCCAAAGGTAGAAACAGCCCAAGTGTGCCTACACAGATTAATGAATAAACAAAAGGTTGTCTGTCCATCAATGGATACTATTCAGCCATAACAAGTCTGAATAAAGTTCTGTATGGTCTAACAGGAATCAACCTTGAAAACATTGCATTAAGTGAAATACACCAGACATAAAATGATGAATCGTATTTCTTCCCACTTTTATGGATTATATGTTGTTGTTGTTGTTTGTTATTAAATGTTGTCAAGTTGGTTTTGACTCATAGCAACCCTTTATAGGGTTCTGAGGAGAAGCTGGTGGGTTTGAATGGCTGTCCTTGTGGTTCATAGTCCAGTACTGACCCTACAGCACCACACCAAGAGTCCATAAGGATAATGTTGCCGTTCTTCTTCTTAAATGTCGTCGAGTCGATTTCCACTCATAGCAACCCTGCATACAGTGTGTGTGGCATTGAGGGTTAATGTGCAAAGTCATTCTGAACCACAAGGTTGGTGGTTCAAGCTCACCAGCAACTCCTTGGAAACTCTATACAGGATTACTATGGGTCAGAACCAACTCAACAGCACTTAACAACAACAATAATATTTCCAAAGAGCAGTTGGTGAGTCTCAACTGCCGACCATGAGGTCTAGTGCTGTATCCCACAGCGCCACACCAAGACTCCATAAGGATTATATGGTGGTGGTGTGCCATGGAGTTGGTTCCTACTCATAGAGACCTTGTACAGAGGTTCCAAGGCTGTAAATCTCTATGGGAGCAGAAAGCCTCATCTTTTTCCTGTGGAACAACTGATAGTTTCAAACTGCTGACCTTGCAGTTCGCAGCCTGATTCAAAACTACACTACCAGAGCTCCTTATGGATTATATAGGATAGGCAAATAAATGCATGTTGTTATTAAGTGCTGTCAAGTCGATTCCAACTCATAGTGGCCCTGTATAGGGTTTCCAAGGAGTAGCTGGTGAGCTTGAACCACTGACCTTGTGGTTCAAACTCACTGGTGGTCCAGTGCTTATCCTATAGCACCATATCATAAAGAGTGAAGATAGACTAGAGGCTACCATGGGATATAGCTGTCGTTAAGTGCTGTTGAGTTGGTTCTGACTGTATAGGGTTTCTGAGGAGTGGCTGGTGGGTTTGAACAGTCAACCTTGCAGTTGGCAGTCCAGTGCTGATTCTACAGCACCTCACCAAGGCTCCTTACCAAGGAATGAGAGGAAGGGGGAATGAGGAGTTTCTGCTTAATGAGTACAGAGTTTCTGTTTGGGTGATCAAAACCTTCAGAAATAGTTTATGGTGGTTGCTTTGCAAGCAGTTGAATATAATACATGGCATGAAACTGTGCATTTAAAAATGGTTAAAATGGAAAATATTATACATACACATGTATATATAGATGTTATTGTTCCTGTTAAGTGTTGTTGAGTTGGTTCCGACACAAAACAACCCTGCATAGGGTTTACAAGGAGCGGCTGGTGAGCTTGAACCACCAGCCTTGCAATTCAAACTAACCCAGTTGTTAGTTGCCACTGAGTTGATTCTGACTCATGATGACCTAAGGAACCTCTGGATGCGTTCGAACTGCTAACCCTTTGGCTAGTAGTCAAGTGCTTAACCATCTTTGTCACCCAGAACCTCCTCTGCATATTTTTCACACACAAAAACCCAACTATTCATGTTGTTCAGCTCCACACACCTACAGGGTGATCAACCCACTCTCCTTCCAGGGGTTCTAAGTATAAAGTGCACATTGAATCACGTGTGTAACAGTGTCACATCCCAGACCATAGCCCTGTGACCCCATCCACAACCTCTGGGCATCTCCTTTGCCTGTCCCTCTGCTATTTTGACCATCAGTACCCTGCCCACATATTCAAGGGCACACCTACAGTGACTCTCACTCCCCTTTCAATAGAACCTATGTGCAAACTCCCCATTGTTCCCATAAGGAGAGAGAGAGAAAGAACAGAAGCCCAAAAGATTCATCTCTTTCCCACTGGAGGTTAAAAATCTAGACCATCTCTGTGTGTGTATGTGCATCCTGGGGCTCCGTTGAGACAAATTTGCTAGGTTCAAGACTCTTGTTTCCTCTTGAGAAGTTGTTCAATGGGGGAAAAATACCTCCTTCATGAGTTCTGCATTCATTAGTATCATTTCTACACTGTCAGATGGGTAATTCTGACTCACAGTTCCCACTGAACCTATAAGCAAGAGGATTTATTTGATCATTCCCTTTTGATACATGCTTTTCCTTCCTCTCAGTGTTTCCCTGGGACAGTACACTGGGCATAAGTGAGCTCTGATCAGTTTTGGGATTAAAGTAGTGGGAGTTGGAACTCCGGATTCCATTCTCGCATTGGGTACCTACCCCTGGGTAGGATGCGGATGTTGCAGAAATGGGTCCTGTTGTCAGTGAAGATGTTTCAATGGAAGGCAGGGGAAACCTTACCTTTCAGGAAGCCAAAGCTCTGATGCCAGTGTTGAATTCCTGGCCCCAGGGCATTGTTGGTGTTGGTGTTGTTAAGTGTTGTCAAGTTAGTTTCAACTCAGAGTGACCCTGTAGGATTTCTAAGGAGAGGCTGGTGAGTTTGAACTGCTGACCTTGTGGCTCAAACTGACCTTTCAGTCCAGTGCTTTAACCTATCGTGCCACACCAGCATTGTTGTTGTTAAGTGCCGTTGAGTCGGTTTTAAC
The DNA here is from genome assembly GCF_000296735.1 of Chrysochloris asiatica. Lineage (NCBI taxonomy): Eukaryota > Metazoa > Chordata > Mammalia > Afrosoricida > Chrysochloridae > Chrysochloris > Chrysochloris asiatica. Next base: position 1,190,396 of record NW_006408619.1, on the reverse strand, counting down.
CCAGAGTGACTTTGCACAGGGTTTCTGAGGTACGGCCGGACCAGCATTAGGACCTCCTGAATATTGTGTATCTGTGCTCAGCAGCTTGCTGGACAATGTATTTTCACTTTGATATGATTGTCCGAAAATTCCTAAGTAGCTACCATTTGAATAGGCAGTATACAGAAGAAACATAAGAAAAGATGTTCATTCTTAAACATAGGGAAATCATTTGCATCTAAAATAACAAAATACCCACCCCCACCCCCCATCACCACCTAGCTGATGGCAAAGATCAACAAGTCTTTGCCACACTAAGTTAGCATGTGTGGAGGAAACATTTTGGTGGGAGAGTAAATTAGCTCTTTGGCAATGACCACCAAAATGTAAAATGCACACAATTCCCAATTAAGCAATTTTACTCCCAGGACTTCATCCCAGACCCACTGTTGCATAAATGAACATTGCTAAAGAAAAACCTACACCTGTGCAGACTGGACTCACTTTATATGTATAACTTGAAACCTTGACGAGCCGCTGGAACTCTGCATAGCAGCTGACCCACTCATCACTAGTAACAGAAGTTCCAGCATTCCTAATTCTGCCTGGGTAGGTCTCTTCAAGTTGATGCTGACCTGTAGCAACTCTGTGCACAACAGGACGGAACGCTGTTTGGTCCTGCATCCTCTTCTCAATTTGCTACGGCGAGCTCATTGTTGCTATTGCTGTCGCTGTATCAAACTTGAGGGTCTTCCTCTTTTTCTCTGACCCACCACTTTACCAAACATGATGTCCTTCTCTCCAGGGACGGGTCCTTCCAAACAATGTGTCCAAAGTACAAGAGGTAAAGTCTTGCCATCTTTATTTCCAAGGAGCAATCTGGCAGCACTTCTTCCAAAATAGATTTGTTTGTTCTTCTGCCCGTTCATGAGCCTTCTTAAAACTTCAATATACTGTGTGTGCTTCCTTCTCATCTGGAGAAGCTTCCTCAGCCTTCCTTAAGAAATAAATGCAGATGTCATCTCCCAGGCCCCAAATCTGTCCCCCACCATATCTGCACCTTCATTTTCTGCCTTCCTTTTAGTAGTAATGGGAGAGATGACCCTACTCCTAATCCAGTTGAGTCTTGAATTCTCTGCCTTCGTACTGACTCATAGGGCTTCTGTTTTACATGCAATCCCTTCTGTCTCTTACAACATGCGTTTCTTCTGCAAGTCCCATGTATATAGACATCAAAGGGATTCCCTGGGTGGTCCACACCCACCTAAAGTGTCTCAGAAGAAAGACCTGCTTCTGAAAAATCAGCCAACAAATGCTCTATGGAGCACTATTCTACTCAGCACACGTGGGGTCTCCATGAGTTAGAACCAACTGAGCTGTTAGTTAGGGTGTTTGCTTTTTCATTGTTGACATAAGCATGTGCACTAATGCCAACCACACTAAAACAAGTTCTGCCCTTGATCTCCATGCCCCTCTGACTTCTGGCCCACTTCTCAGCCTTCCCTCTTAGCAAATGTCCTTGTCTGGGTTTTACGTCCTCTGTCCCTCTGCAAGCAATTCCAGACAGAATTTTATCCCCACCATTCCACTGCTTTGCAAAATTGTTTGTAGTAGCAAAAGACAACAATGTATAAGTAACAATTTAATAAGTAACTTAGTATCCATTAGTCAAGATCAGGTTAGAAAAAATATCGTATGTGCCACATTCCCATCCAACTGGAGAGAGAGAGAGAGAAAGAAAAAGGCAGGAGGAGTTGTGTAGTGTGATGTGCAGTTGTGTCATTTAAAAAGTAGAGAATGAAGAAAGTAAAGACTCAGGAAATGATTACTCCAAAGGAGGAATAGATGACATGAACCACAGTCTCCACTAGCCTAAGACGAGAAGAACCATATGAGGCCTGGCTACCATTACCAACTGCTCTGATTTGGAAGAGTAGAAGGTCCTCCTCAGAGAAGGAAAAAAAAGTAGAACAAAATTCAAAATCATAAAGGAGACCAGACTACTGGTCTCATAGAGATTTGTGAGGTGTCTGAAACTGGCCCTTAGGCCTTTAAACTTGGAACTAAACACACCTACTGGGAACCACTTCCAGGCTTATACAATAAACAAGAGCATCTGTGAGGAATGTACTCCTCAGAATCATCACCATACGAGTCCAAAATGGTAACATTTGCCCAAAAGCCAAGTTCAGAAGTCAGGAAGGGTCAGAAACAAAGGACCAACGGAAATACAGAGCCCAGGGAGAAGTACTGTTACTGAGAGGGAACTACACTAAATGTCCTGAAACAAACTGTGCATAAATTCTTGAGTGGGAAAGCAATGTGCTGTGTAAATACTCACGCAAACCACAAAAAAATATGCATTTAAAAGTGGGGACCTTGAAAATATCATCCTGAGAGAAATACGTCAGTCACAAAAGAATAAATATTGTACTTTAGAATTCCACTTATGTGAACTATCTGGAACAGGGAAGTTATGTACACCTAAGGTTACCGGTGACTACAAGGGACGGTGGGAGGGACAGAGAATGGAAACCACATTCTTTAGACGATGTCCTGTGAAGAGTGATAGACAGATTTGGAAATGGGTAATGCTGGTAGACGTACAACATGAAGAACAGAATTAATGTCACTGAAGCGAACATGTGAAAAAGGTTGAAATGACAGATGTGTTATTATATACATACTTAGCATCATTTTTTTTGAAATATGGAAGAAAACAGGCAAGAATTCACATATGCTCCCATTCACAAGTTAATTATATTATTAACTTAATATATCAGGTATATTACGACTTTCTCAAAGAAGGTATAAGAAACTGAGAAAAGAGTTGCTTTAAGGAAGAACTTGGTATTTTGAAAGTGGGAAGTGGAAAGCAAACATTTCTTATCAAGGACTCATTTGTGCTATTTAAAATGTTTATGATGTATATACATTTATTTTCCAACGTAAGAATCAGTGTAGATAAAAGGAATATATTATACAGCATGGGTTTATTATTATTATTAATTTTACAGGTAAGAAAACTAATATTGGAGAAATCAAGTGATGTGCTTGGGTTAATAGTAAAGAACTAACTCTTTGAGTCCAGTCAGGGGCTTGTGCCATGACTGGGAAATGTCCTCCCCTGTGAACTAGGCTGCATCTCCCAGGCTTTGCCTACAGAGCTGGGCTGAGGAACAATTGGACATATCCAATCATCTTTCCTCTGCACTAAAGAGATAAGTAAGTAGGGAGTCGTGGTGTGGCACTGTAAGATAAACAATGGACTGCAAGGTCGATTTGAACTGCAAAGTCGGTGGTTCAAACTCATCAGCTGCTCCTATGAGTCGGAACTGACATGACGGCACTTAACAACAGCAACCAGGTGGCTGGGGTTCTAATAAAATATGTCACTTTATACCCTATTAAGTACTGATTTGTGCTCCCCCTCCAAAATATATTCAAGTTCTACCTTCCCCCCACAGCTGTGAATGCGGCGTTATTTGGAATTAAGGTCTTTACAGATAGAATTTGTTAAATTGAAGTGAGGCCACACTGGACTAGGGTAAACCCCAATCTCTTTATGACTGGTGTCTTATGCGAAGAGGTAAATGAGGAAGAGAGTCACAATGGATAAGAAGGATGTGACAATGAAGATATGCTAACACAAACCAAGGAACCCCTGGGACAACAAGACACTGAGGGAGACAAGTAAGCACCACCCCCTCCTTGGAGCCTCCAGAGTGACCATGGCCCTGCCAACACCCTGATTTGGGACTTTCAGTCTCCAAAACCGTATCCCGAGCAGCCCACAGAAATGTATTGGTTCCCAGAAATGCATTTCTGTTGTTTTCAACTGCCCAGTTCATGGTAATTTGTTCTGACAACCCTTGGAAACTAATGCATTCTAAGAAATTATAACTAAATGGTTGTTGTTGCTGTTGTTAAGTGCTGTCGAGTCGGTTCCAACCCATAACGACCCTGTATAGTGTTTCTGAGGAGCAGATGGTGAGCTTGAACCATCAACCTTGCAGTTCAAATGGCTTAGCAATATGGTGCCTTATCTCGTAGCACCACACCAGGACTCCCACAACCATATAAATGTTCTCATAAAGCAAATCATCAAATGGGGGAAGAGGGATCTGACTTGAATTTAACCCTGAAATGGAAATGAAATGTTGGCCCATTTCCTGTCTTTATTATTCTAATTTGAAAATAATACATTAGTATTGCAGACAAATGAGGAAATACATACATAAACATCATGGTGGGCATGGCCATGCACCATCCAGATGCCCAAAGGCTAGGCTTGTTGCCCCAGCTGCAAGTGGGAAGTGTGGTCAGCAGATGACGCCAATGGTCTGTCCTTCAACATGTTTCCTAGTTCCTGGAAGTTCACTTGACCAGGGCCATCTCTGTCTTAGTTTTCTAGTGTAGTTGTAACAGAAATACCACAAGTGGATGAGTTTAACAAACAGAAATTTATTTCCTCACAGTTTGTTCTCGCTGTTAAGTGCCATTGAGTCAGTTTTGACTCATAAGGACCCTGTTTAAGGTTTTTCAGTAGCAGCTGGTGGGTTTGAACTACTGACCTTGTGGTTCGCAGTCCAGTGCTTATCCTACAGCCCCACAGAAAAACTCCGCTTACAGTCTCACCCCCATAGTTTGGGAGGACACAATTCAATCCACAGCTATGTCCTTTTCAGAGAAGCCCACATACAATAAGTGATCATTGATGGTTGGTCTTTCTGGTCCAGCAGAGGAGAACTCTGCTGGACCAGACATGCTCTTAAGCTCCCCGTGGGATTGGCCAAGGTTTTTCATGCTTGGCTCCTAGCTCGACTTAGGCAATCCTGTTGTCTGCTCAACCTTTGCACAGGTGTTAGTCCCCATAAAAGTTCCCATCCAGCGTCTTCTTCTGGAGAAATTGTCTGTGACAATTGGTACTAAAGTGGTCAGAGGAAGCAAGTAGAGACTTTGGAGCAGAGTTCACCTGCCACCTGCCTGGTAATAGGACCTTATGATTGGCATTAGGTGGAACACAGACATCCCTGGCACAAGATGGGTGACAAGTGGTTCAGTTAGTGGATCTGGATGGTATACCAGCAGAGTTTATACATTGTTGTTATTAAGTGCCATCAAGTTGCTTCCAACTTATCATGACCATGTATAGGATTTCCGAGGAGCAGCTGATGGGTTTGAACTGCCAACCTTGTGGTTCGCAGTCCAGTGCTGATCCTACAGCGCCACACCGGGAGTCTTGTCAATGCATCAGCTAGTGAGATTTATTAGAAGTGGGGGACATAGTAACGATAAGGGTGGTGGATTGTTTGGCTATTGTTAAGCACCACTGATACCCTAGAAAAAAATCAATAAAGCTGGCAATTGAAAGTCAAGTGTCAAAGCGGCTTTCAACTACTGCAACAGCAAAAGAGGAAAAGCTGGGGACCAGATTCTGACTGTAGTTGTTGAGGTCAAGTGCCATTGAGTCGGTCTGACTTTGCACTAGGAGTGGACAAAATCCAGATGAGGTTAAACTCCCAACCAAGGACTTCCTTATGTCAAGACAGTTGACCTGCAGTTCTCTACATTAAAGTCAGGATCCTCTATGTGCGAGAAAAGGGGACCCTAAGGATATCGGAATTAAAACTCTGGAAATTTGAACCTCTAGTCTCTTCAACAACAAGTCTCTTCTGAACCACCTGAGCCTAGAGAAGAGGTCCACCCCTCTCTATTAAGACCTAGTTCTCCCCACTGTTGGAAGGCAATGCAAAAGTCTCCTCCTCACAAGACAGCCTGTTTCCTTCAGGATCCGTTTCCTTGTCCCCTCCCGGCCAGCCACAGCATACCCAACTAGGACATGCTGGTCTGAGAAGAGGCAGAAGGCATAAGGCCCCAAAGAGGCTGTTAGATGCATGCCAGGAGCTGGCAGGGTATGAATGAACACTTGATCAAGGGGCCACAATAGAGGGTTGAATAGGGCAGAGTTCACTGATTTGGGAACTGCCTCCTAAGATATATCTTTGCAAAAACTCCACCAGCTGGTATAAATGTTTCATTAGGACGGCACCTAAAACCATAGAAGAAGTGATGGCTCGTGGTAACTGAAATTGAAATGCCATGATTACTATAGCAGGTGCTGAAGGAAGAAACTGAGAACCTCAGATAAGTGGCTGTACCGGAAAGGCAAGCTCCTGAGCCTCTGTAAGTCCAGGAGACTCAATAGATGTCTGCATTCCAAGAAAGACCCAAAGAGTATACCATCTTTTAGGCATGCACTGGGTTGGAGACACCAAGATCTCTAAAAACAATTCATGGTAGCTCTCCTCTTTAAGCCAGGGATGCAAGCTGGAGCAGATGAGACACACCTAGACTCTTGCAGAGGGATTGGGTGATAGAACCCCAAGCAGTAAAGGCTGGTGACAGTAAGCCAAGTAGACAGAAGTATCATCTTGAGAGCTGGGGTGGAGTGGCACCCAAGAACACCCTAGCCTCAGAAAATCAGTGTTAAGGAGGGGTAGCATAGATAGCATAGATAGGCAGCCGACAAAGGTACTGCTGAGCTTGTACCATCAAAAGAAATAGAAATTGGATTATCAGGACGCTGAGGGTGGTTGCCCTGATACAATTTCCCAAATCCTTGCCTATATTTTGGATCTAAGCCAGTTTCTAGGTTCAGAACTCATTTATTAAAGAGATGGCTGGATTCCCAGAAGGACAGACACCATAGCAAGAATATATAGTAATGACCTCTACAGTCTTTCCTCAAAAGTATCAAAAGTCATTTACTCAGGTAGCTATACACTGGGAGAAGGGGAAGACTCAAACACTGGGAGGGTTGTTGAATAGAGGATCTGAGCTAACATTGATACCAGCCTCACCTCCCCCCTTCCCCCTGCTTTGTTTAGAATGGGGACACAAGAGAGCCATGTCGTAAGTAAGATCCCTTGGCTTCCAGCAGATCCCCTGGGTCTACAGACCTGCATAGTGGTCAATGGCTATTTGGGATTGATACACCTGTTGGTGTGCACAACCCCCTATATTGGATTCTTGCCATTGAGATAAAAAACTATCATAGTGAGGAAGGCCGAGTGGAAGCTTGTGAAACCATTTCCTTTATTTTGAGATAATTCTTTATAATGCGGCCGTTTCCATTCACCTTCTGAGCTAGATGCTACAAGGATGTTTGAACAGCAGCAGCCTAGGAAGACAGAAATGAGAAAGAGACCCTCAGAGATATTTCATGACAATAAACTCTTTCTCCTCTCCAAGGATACTTTTTGTTTTATGGCCCAGGGTGTGTAACCATATCTCTCCCTGTTGTGTAGAGGCCCATTCATTTAGGACACTCGTCACAGCTAGTGGACACAGTTTCCTCCTAAGGGCCCTCCTCCCAGGTTGGAAAAGACTCTCAGGCCTCTGTTGAAATTCTGCTTCTCACTCTACCTAACCCTGCTCCTCCCCATCCTTTTTCACAACTGTTTTTGTTGTTAACTGCCACTGTTCTGATTCATAGCAACCCTATATAGCAGCTGGTGGGTTTGAACCACTGACTTTGTGGTTTGAGTCCCAGTGCTTATTCTACAGTGCCAAATACTGATCTCTAATAAACATCATACACCCAAATTCTGTCTCAGTCCCTGGTTCCAGAAAATCAAACCTACAAGAAACATAATCAAAAACCTGTGAGTTAGTCTCATCCCAAGTCACAACTTCACCATACTTATGGGGCATGTCTCACAGACATTACTGCTCTGTCATAAATACATGAACTCAGCCAAAGAAACTGTAAACTGTTAAGTCACTCTTCTGTTTATTTAAAGACAGTGTCAAAATTGCAAAATTTTTCATCAGAATACAATATTAAGGACAAGGCTGCCAGTACCATATCTAAGTAACTGCAGTCCCCAAACGTTTTCAGAATGCTACATCTATACTATCCAAACACACTACCACTCCTGGTGTGGCGCTGTAGGATCAGCACTGGACTGTGAACTACAAGGTGGGCAGTTCAAACCCAGCAGCTGCTCCTCGGAAACCCTATGAGTTGGGTTGCTATGAGTTGGAACTGACTCGAGGGCACTTAATAACAACAATAATGTTTTAGATATTAGTTATCTATTGCTGAAGTCTTAAGGAGCTCTGGTAGCATAGTGGTTATGAATCGGGCTGAGAACCTCAAGGTCAGCAGTTCAAAACTACTAGCTGCTCCATGGGAGAAAGATGAGGCTTTCTGCTCCGGTAAAGATTTGCAGCCTCGGAAACCCTGTACAGGGTCGCTTTGAGTCGGAACTGACTCCACGGTACTTAACAACAACATTGCTGTAGTGTTGGTGTGGTGGTGTAGGATAAGCATTGGACTGCAAGGTCGATTTGAACTACCACAAGGTCAGTGGTTCAAACTCATCGGACGTAGGGTCACTATAAGTCAGTACTTAACATCAACAACATCACTGCTGTATAACAATTACCACAAACTTAAAAACTACAGTAGAATACTATTATTGTCCAACTGTCTGAGAGTTGGGACTGTAGCCACTGCTTGGCTGGATTCTCTGATTCTAGAGCTCCCATAAAGTGTAATCAAGGTGTCCACCAGGACTTTCCTGAAGGCTGGACTGGGGCAGGGTCCACTCCTACCTCTGCTATGTGATTGCTGTAAGGATTCCATTTCCCACAAGCTGTTGGACAGAAGGCTTCAGCTCACCAATGGCTCAGGCTTGAGGCTGCCATGTGAGCCTTTCTACTCAGGTTACTTTCTTCATTGGAGCATTCAAACCAAGAAGGCAACACGGAGAGTCTCATAGTAAGGCAGGGTTCACATCTTGTGTAACTGAATCATGAGGTGACATCCTTTCATTTTTCCTGTATTTTATTGGCTAGAAGCAAATTTCTCAAGGGGAGAGCGGGAGAAGAAGGTAGTGACTATGCAAGGCTGTGAATACCAGGTAGCACACATCACTGAGGGCCCTCTTAGGGGCTGCCTACCATATCATACAAACATGTATACATATACACCTGTAACGACTCCTGCTGTCGCACTGTAGGATCAGCACTGGACTCCGAACCACAAGGTCAGTAGTTCAAACCCACCAGCTGCTCCTTGGAAATCCTATATAGAGTCTCTGTGAGTCGGAACCAATGTGATGACATGTAACAACAGCAATACATTTGCAAAAGTGAGATCCTGCTACTTTAGAATCTTCAATTTCCTAAAATGCAAATATACTTGTACATCCATAAGTATGTATATAATCAATGCATATATCGTAAATGCTTATGTTGAGATCACTGTTGAGGGCTGCATCGTATTCTACTGAATAGCTATCACATGATTTGTTGATACAGCACTACTGCAAGACATTTGGTTGTTTTCTATTTTTATTTCAATAAACAATGCTGTTATGACTATCGATACAGCTATATATTTCCATATTCATTTTGCTATCTCCTTAGAAAAACATTCCTAGAGATGTGTGGAACTATTGCATCGAAGGGCATGCTCTCATGTTAGACATTTATTGCATTGGGAGACATTTTTATCCCATATCCATTTAGTGGGCTTGTTAGATTCATCAGAATCCTCAGTTCCTCTCTATAAATCAGAGTACTGAGCCAGTGAAAGTGCAAAAGACCAGGTTTCCTTGGGGTGAGGCCGCATACTTCAGTTCTCACTATTGATTCACCCAACTAGAGGCCTCCAGGAAAGATAACAGATGTTCTCATTTCCTTCTAGAAGAGTTTTCAAATTTACCCCGTCTGAACAGTGTATAGGGTTCATCCACATTTATGTTAAATCTGTCATCTGAAAAGTTGCTGACCCAGCCTCACTGAAGCATATACATTCTGGGTTCTTTTTCCTGTTGAAAATTTGCATTTCATGTCATTCCATTTCTTAGAGGCCCCCAGAAGCAGGTGCTGTTTTTGTTGTTATATGCCATCGAGTCGGTTCCGACCCGTACTGACCCTGAATAGGGTTTCCCAGGAGCCCTGGTGAGTTTGAGCCTCCGAATTTGTGCATTAACCCACAACACCACACCTGGAAGCAGGTAGATATCAAAACTGTGTGAATCAAACTAGATATAAAACAACAGGGAGTGGTGTGGCCCCTGTTGAGAACCAGAAAACCTGTACCTATTTAACAGCCTTCAGATTCAAAAACATTTTTAAATCTTTGCTAACCTAAGAAAATAGGTTTGTGGCTGGGATTAAGCCTGAGCTACCATTTCATGATCCATGATTTATACTTGGAAAATAGTCGGTCAAACAACAGATGTACTGCTTCTGAACATGGAGAAAAAGCATTCTCTAAGCAAAACTTGCCTCATACAGTTGGCCAGAAAGCAATAAAACTTTTCCACGCACAACATGCATAAAACTACATAAAATGAGCCAGCAAGAATTCCAGGATGGACAGAACACACTGAAAATGAATAAATACTCTCTTCTTGGGAAGCAAAACAAGGTGTCATAAAAAACACAAACGAATGGACAAAGCATGACAGTTTCTCGGTACAGTGTTCAGTCTCTCCCTGCCTGCCGCAGAGAGCAGAGCACCCTTGCTTCCAGAACCTATGAGTAACAAGAGATACATTTATAAATACACCCACACTTCTCAGTAGCTTCGACTTCACATCCCTGGAGAACTGACTATAGGAATCCATTAAGTTAATGAGGGGTTGGGTGCAGCTATATCTGTGCAACATGTGACAAACGTCACCCCATAACTAAATCAGAGATCTTTGGCAAAGACTCTGGACAAAGAGTTAAGGGTTCCGTTTAACTTTCAGAGTCTTGGCCACAGTGCTGGGCACAATACCATTGCTGTCAAGTAGATTCTCACTGATGGCAAGCCCAGGTGAACCAGAGAATAACTGCGCACCAAGGGCTCTCTGCTTACACAACTAGGCAGCTGGATTTTTCTTCTGCAGTGCCATTGGGTGAATTCAAATCTCAACTTTTTGGTTAAGAAGGCATTTGACCTGCTGGGTGCGTGCAGGGATGATATTTATGAAACACACACTAACTGGTGCCTGAGCTGTAAGGAGACAAATGCTGTGTTAGTATAATCCCTCCCTTTACTTCCAAGGAAGCAGTTGTTGTTGTTGTTAGGTGCCATTGAGTTAGTACCGACTCATAGTGACCTTATGCACAGCAGAACGAAACACTGCCCGATCCTGGGCAAACCTCACTATTATTGCCACGCTTGAGTCCATCGATGCTGCCACTTGGCCAATCCATCTCGTTGGGGGCGGGGGTGGGGGATCTTCCTCTCTTTCTCTGACCCTCCACCTTATCAAACATGATATTCTTCTCCAGTGACTGGTCCCTCCCGACAATATATACCCAAGTATGAGAGATGAAGTTTGGCCATCCTGGCCTCCAAGGAACACTCTGGTTGCACTTCTTCCAACACAGATCTGTTGGTTCTATGGGAAGCCCATGGCACTTTCAGTATTCTCCTCCAACACCAGAACTCAAAAGCATCAATTCTTCTACAGTCTTCCTTATTCACTGTCCGGCTTTTGCATGCATATGAGGTTATTGAAAATACCATGACTTGGGTCAGGTGCACCTTAGTCCTCAAGGTGACATCTTTGCTCTTCAACACTTTAAATAGGTCTTGTGCTATCCTAACCTCCAAGGAAGTAGAATAGTTGTTTAATACACCTTCTATTGTGTGAGGGAAAGGATATTAAGAGAAAGACTTCAGTTTGGGTCTAATTATATGAAGAACAAGTGGGGAAAGTGAGGATGTTTTATATTCTTTAAATTTTTTAACTTAAAAAGCTAGAAATGCAAATCCACTTTGGTTGGGCCTGAACTGGGCACAGATGACCCAAGGTGTCATTCTGTTCTGAGATTTCACTCTCGATCATTTGAAGGTCAGCTTAAGTGAATCTCCTCACCAAGACCAGAGAAAAGAACCCTTCTGCAGAGATAAGCTGCATTTTCCAATGCACGCTTGGTGATGAGTGCCCATCTGGCCTCCCTGAGGCAACTGTTTTGGTCATGAAAACTGATGTCCACTTGCCATCTCAATTCCAGTTACATGGTGATTGGAACAGGCTTCTGTGAGTCTAACACAGACCAGCAGACAAAATGCAAGATTCTCTCCCTCCAGGAGCTTTAATCCTCTTCTTATTCTCATCCTCTCCCTTTTGTTCCTTTGCCATCCAGCCAGGCACTGATTTATCCCAGCTAGTCCACTTCATTTCAGCGCCCCTCATTTGGCACAGTGCCACCTGGTGGCTCATCTTGGGTACTACAGCAGAACAACAATAGCCTTTCAAAATACGTGAAAATAATGACACCCAGCAGTAACGCCACAAAAAAAATCAAAAGACCAGCAGAGAAATACAGTCCTCGTGTGGCGCTGTAGGATAATGCACTGGACTGCAAGGTCGGTTTGAACCGCAAGATCGGTGTTTCAGATCAGACAGCAACTCCTCGGAAACCCTATGTTGTTGTTGTCAGGTGTTATCGAGTCGGAACCGACTCATAGCAACCCCATGCACAGCAGAACGAAACAATGTCC
>NW_006408619.1:1160299-1175193 GCF_000296735.1 Chrysochloris asiatica | reverse complement strand
ATTAACTGGGCTTCCCTGTAGGCGCATGGACATTATCCTATCACTTATAGCATTGTACCTCATGACTGATCTGGATATGTTCTTTTTGACAATGAACACAACACCATTCCTCTTCAATTTGTCATTCCCTGCATAGTAAGCCATGTGGTTGTCAGATTCAAAATGGCCAATACCAGTTCATTTCAGCTCACTAATGCCTGAGATATCGATGTTGATGCGTTCCATTTCATTTTTGACAACTTCTAATTTTCCCAGATTCATACTTTGTACATTCCATGTTCCGATTTTCAATGGATGTTTACAGCTGTTTCTCTTCATTTTGATTTGTGGCCCATTAACAAATGAAGGTTCTGTGAGCTTTTCTGTACTTGGAGGAGGCATTTTTTTTCACCAGTCGCATTCTGAGTGCCTTCCCACTTTCCAGTCCACTATGAGTCAGACCGATTCGATGGCATTAATAACAAGAGAGAAATAAAATTCCTACTGTTTTAGTTAATCAAATCAATTCCAACTAACAGAGAAGGATTGCCCTGTCAGACAGAGAAGGATTGGTCTATAGGGATTCCAACGCTGTGAAGTTTTAAGGAAACAGACTGGTGGGTTCCAACTGCCAACCTGTTGGTTAGCAGAGGAGAGCATTAACCGCTGGGTCACCAAGGCTCTTCACTTGTGTGGAACGATCCATGAAGGCACAAGTTATATGAAAACAGTAAAGGTGGATTCTGCTGAGAGAATTTACAAACATCAAAGCTCTGCTTGTATCCACATGGTCTCTGCAAATACCTTTGATATTGTATTTCTCAGTGGATTGAAATGATGGTTGAGTGGATAAGCACTCCCCAAGGAAGTTCTCACTTTACTGGATTCAGAAAGCAAAACTGTAAAATGTTTTCTATAATCTAGCAAATTATGATAAGTCATCAGTATTATTTATGCATAAGAGTTTATCCTTTCAGATGACTGAAGCAGCCTGGGAAGGGTAATTCCTCCTTCATACAAACCATCCCATTCTCTCCAGGGCTGTGCACAGTAAGACTCGATCTCTGTCTCGCTCAGGATTTTGCCATGTGAAGAAGAAGGAATAGAGAGGCAGCTGTCTTCTTAGCTATGCTTCGGAAATGACAACAACAACAAAATGTTTGTTGGATGTGATTTTTTAATTTCTCTATTTTTAAAACGGGAGCTGCTTAGTGATTTCTGCCCTATCATTATATGTGGTCAATCCCATTCTAGAAACAGGAAAAAAAAAAAGGAGTTTCTTTTCCTGCCAGCTTCATCATTCCCATTGATTTCCTCGCTCAACATATGCCCCTAATGGAGCCTGAAATGAATGCAGCGTTGCTTTTGTTTTCTCCCTTTGTTGGCACACCTCTTCCAGAAACCAGCTGCAGTCCGAGTCACAGAGCACGTATCCTGCAGGAGGGGACCCTACTCCACGCAGAAGTTGGCATACAGAAGGAAAGGGAGAGAGGGAGAATGTTCCTCTTTGCCAGGCCTTGGAACCACAAGAGAATCTCATCCTTTAAAGCGAGGTCACTATGCAAATTATAGCTTTATAAAACACCTAAGACATGGAATAGTTTTCATCTTGTCTAGATGGGTCTGGTAAAAGGAGATGGGGATAAAGTTCTTATGATCCAATAGTGAGTAATTGTTATCATGATTAATTGTGACTGTCACAACTGTAGAGGTAGAAGTTTTGTAACAAAAATGGGGGAGTAGTTAATCTTACAGCCCAGAAGCAGAAGACCCTAGGACCATATCAAGGGAGAAGAGCACAAGTGGAATGTGGGATCTTATCCAGAGAAGCATCGACGCAAGAGATGGAGGCAGAGATGAGGACATGGAGAGAGAGAGCAGCTGAGGACTCGGGACTCATGGGAAGAGAGGGACGAAGAGGGGACTAAGAGCTGGTGGCCAGGAGGCAGGCTTGTAGAATGTGTCCTTTGGTTGTTTAAATGATGATACATATATATTCCTGAGATTTTTTTGTGTACATTCCCCTGCCCCATCAAAAAAAAACAAAAAACAAAAAACAAAAACCACAACAACAGAGGGAATGGAAGCAAATACTGTTGAATGATGATGCACTGAGGGGATTGTAATCATTGCAATGAAACACAATATGATAGGATGAGTGCAAAACCGACAGTCTCCCATGTAAACTATCACTCAATTCACAATGGAAAATTAAAAAACAATAATTATTATAAACATTTTTTTTTTAAATCACAAAAATAAAACACCTTATAGAGCCAACAAATTAGTCATCCAGGTAAGAACGGAGAATGACAAGGCTGAAAATTTTAGAAACAAACAAACAAACAAACAAAATCCAGCTGGTTGCAGTCAAATACATTCCTACCCACAGCAACCCGGTAGACAGAATCGAGCTAGTGATGCCCAGTCAGGCTGCTAACCTCAAGTCAGCAGTTAGAAACTACCAGTAGTTGCATGAGAGAAAGATGAGGCTTTTACTTCCATAAAGATTCACAGCCTCTGAAACCCAATGCAGGGTCGCTGTGAGTCAGAACTAACTCCATGGCACACCACCACCACCACAGTGTTCCCAAGGTCATAAATAGGTATTTTCACTGAAGTAGACATCCGTATATATCATCCATGGAGTGGATGGTGGATTCAAACTGCTTATCTCTTGTTTAGTAGATAAGCGCTTAACCACTGCTTCTTGACAGTTTGGGAGAACTTTATAAAATTTCCTATACCTCAAAAACTATAAACAAATATAAACAAACTTGCTCCAAATGGTTCCAATGGGGATTATTTACACTGATAAAAAAGGAAAAGAAAGAATATTAAAGTTTTCAGTCTTTTCCAGCTGTCATCGACCTTTCCCCATAACAAAACATAATGCACATGAAAAGATGGAGTTAGTAAGTGGACCCGTTCTGTGTTTTCATGGGACATTGTTATTGGAAATTGCCATCAAGTTGTCTCAACTCATGTTGACCCCACATGCAAGAGAACAAAACATTGTCCAATCTGGTACCATGGTGGCCCAATGTACAGCAGAACAAAGCACTGTCCAATCTGGTAGCATGGTGACCCATGTACAAGAGAACAAAGCATTGTCCAATCTGGTGCCATGTTGGTCTCACGTACGAGAGAACAAAACATTGTCCAGTCTGGTGCCATGTTAGACCAATGTAAAAGAGAATAAAACATTGTCCAATCTGGTGCCATGTTGGTCCAATGTACAGTAGAACAAAGCATTGTCCAATCTGGTACCATGGTGTCATGGTGGTCCCATGTACAAGAGAACAAAACATTGCCCAATCTAGTACCATGGTGACCCATGTACAAGAGAACAAAACATTGCCCAATCTGGTGCCATGTTGGTCCCACATACGAGAGAACAAAACATTGTTCAATCTGGTACCATCTTCACAGTCATTTGTGTGCTCAAGTCCATTGATGCAGCCCCTTGTGTATTTTGGGTGTCTCCCATCTTAGGAAGCTCTTCTTCTGAACTGTATCAGACAATAATCTTTGGTGATCCATTCAGTTTTCATTGGCTCGTTTTCAGGAGAAGATGCCAGACCTTTCTTAGTCTAGAAGCTGGTATAGCTTTCAGGATCCCAGCAATGCGTAAGCTACCATGACTGGCAGATGAGTCATGGCAGGGAAATGTAGGTTTCTTTCATGGGGATATGTTGTTGTGAAGTGCCTTCGAGTCGGTTCCAGCCCATAGAAACTCTGTATAGGGTTTCCAGGAAATGACTGGTAAGCTTGAACCACCGACCTTGTGGTTCAAACCATCTTTGCAATCCAGGGCATTAACCCACAGTGCCACACCAGGACTCATGGGCATATAGAGAGAGATAATCACCCCCTCTGGAGTCTTTCCATCTCTGAGACGCCCCATTTTTTCCCCGTTAGAAGAAAACAACAATATCAAGCTGGGCTTCCTAGTCTCTCTCAGACCCAAGCTCTGTTATAGTGGGAAAGCCCGTGGCATTTCACAGACTCAGGGCCTCACTCACTTACTGAAATGCTCACAGAAGATAACTCGTGTGGCTCAATCTGTGAATATCTCAATGCCATGAGTTTTCCCAGGTGCCTCAAGAAAATTGACTGAACTTTGCTTTAGACCCAAAGGACCACCCAGTGCACAATTATCATACCAATGAATTTCCAGAAGCCCCCCAAATGGACTGAATTTTCTCCATAACAGGGAGCTCTGTTACTGACCAAGGACTTAGAAGGAAATAAATCATAGCTATCAGCAATAACGTGTTGACAAAAAGGCAGATCCACACAGCAAATCTCTATAATCACAGAAAATTGTCAGAAATTATCTCCCTGTTGGTAAACATTTACTTTAAGCTTTGGTTATACGTGGGATTCCAATACACCATAAATAATATTTGTGATAGACAAAAAATACAACATTACTAGACCATAGATATAGTCTTTCCAAACAAATATTAGCTATAGTAAATGTTAAGTAGTAATAAAGTAGTAGTAAAGTCCCTCTTTGGGTTTAGAATGGACTCCTGGTGTGTCCCTATAGGATCAGCACTGAACAGTGAACCACAAGGTCAGCAGTTCAAGCCCATGAGTTGCTCCTCGGATACCCTAGAGAGGGTCACTATAAGTTGGAACTGACTCAACGGCACTAAACAGCAACAAGAGTTTAGAAGAGTTTGAGACTATTCGAATTTTTCAAATTCCTAATAACTTGTTTCGAATGCAGGCTTACATGATGAACCTTGAAAACTTTATGCTAAGTGAAATAAGCCAGTCATTGTGGTTGTTACTATTGTTAGGTGCCATTGAGTCAGTACCAACTCATAGTGACCCTGTGCACAATAGAACAAAACAGTGCCCAGTCCTGGGCCAACCTCACAATTGTTTCCATGCTTGAGCCCATCGATGCTGCCACTTGGCCAATCCATCTTGCTGGGGGTGGGCTTCCTCTTTTTCTCTGACCCTCCACCTTACCAAACATGATATCCTTCTCTAGTGACTGGTCCCTCCTGACAATATGTCTGAAGTATGAGAGACAAAGTTTGGCCATCCTGGCCCCCAAGGGATACTCTGGCTGCACTTCTTCCAACACAGATCTGTTGGTTCTTTTGGCAGCCCATGGCACTTTCAATATTCTCCTCCAACACCATAACTCAAAAGCATCAGTTCTTCTATGGCCTTCCTTATTTACTGTCCAGCTTTTGCATGCATATGAGGTTATTGAAAATACCATGGCTTGGGTAAGGCATACCTTAGTCCTCAGGCTGACATCTTTGCTCTTCAACACTTGAAAAAAGTCTTGTGCAGCCGATTTATCTAATGCAATACATCGTTTGATTTTTTGATTGCTGCTTCCATGAGTGTTGATGGTTGATCCAAGAAGAATGAAGTCTTTGACAATTTCAATCTTTTCTCCATTGATAAGATTGTTGTTTATTGGTCCAGTGGTGAGGATTTTTGTTTTCTTTACATTGAGATGCAATCTATACCGAAGGCTGTGGTCTTTGATCTTCATCCACAAGTTTTTTAAGTCCTCTTCACTTTCAGCCATAAGAGGATAAATATTGTATGATTCCATGGACATGTTTAGGATAGGTAAGTGGAAGTGTAGAGGCCAGTGAGTATCAGTGGTCACCAGAGGTAGGAAGGACAGAGAACAAAAGAAGGATTCATTGCTTAGGGGACATTGAGCTTCTGTTAAGGGTGATGGAAAATTTAAGAATGGATAAGGGAAATCATGGGAGTGTGGTGGCTCTGTAGAGTAAGCACTGGACTGTGAACAACAAGGTTGGTGGTTCGAGCCTGCCAGCTGCTCCTTGGATGAAAGATGAGGCTTTCTGCTCCCACCAAGAATTACAGTCTCAGAAATACTATACAGCGTCGCTCTGAGTCGGGAACATTCAATGGCTCTTAACAACAACAAAAGTGGTCATTAAATAACATGATGAGGGTAATTCATGTCACTGAAATGTACATGCTAAGATTGTTTAAATAGAAATGTGTTGTTATATTTTATCTACAATTTAGAAGAAGAATAAATAATAAAAAGCTATTAATGGGAGCTTAAATTGTTAGTTTTGATTTTCTATGATAGTAAGTAGTCCAGAGCTGTATCCATCGTGAGGATTGTCCTTCTCAAAGAGAGCTCTGTGGTGTGGGATGACTTGAAGGTCCTGCCAATGACTTCATTTGTGAAGATCTGTAAAGGAGATATGAGGAAAATAAAGATCTATTCAAATTTCACCATCCTGAGGTAATCACTATTATCATTATATATGTACTCTTGTTATTTTTATATGCTGTTGTTGTTGTTAAGTGTTATCGAGTCAGCTCCAACTCATAGTGACCCTGTATATGGTTTCCAAGGAGCAGCTGGTGGGTTTGAACTGCCAACCTTGTGGTTCACAGTCTAGTGCTAATCCTACAGCACCATACCAGCGGTCTAGGAATGCAGTTGTTGTTGTTAAGTACCGTTGGATTGGTTCCAACTCATAACGAACCTGTATAGGTTTCTAAGTAGCAGCTGGTGAGCTTGAACCACTGACCTTGCAGTTCAAGACAACGCTGCAGTCCAGCACATTAATCCAAAGTACCACACAGTAGAACCTGGTAAAAACCAATCAGAAATTACAAAAAAAAAAAAGACAAAACCCTGCTCCCTCACCAATAGTCTGGAAAGCACAGTTCTAAACCACGACACTGCCTCCCTGAGTTGTTGTTGTTATGTGCTGTGGAGTCGGTTCTGACTCATATCAACCCTGCACAGGTTCCGAGGCTGTAAATTTTTATGGGAGCAGAAAGCCTTATCTTTCTCCAGCAGAACAGCTGGTAATTTCAAACTGCTGACCTTGCTGTTCACAGCCCGATCCATAGCCACTACGCTACCAGAGCTCCTTGCCTCCCTGATATCAATAAATCAATGTGACAAAGAAGTGTGCTAAGAAATCAGAAGGTGCAACAATGTGAACTCAACTAGAGGAACAGCTCTGCTGCCTCTAGATTCAGTCCTTGTGGCCACAACCACCATAAGGCAAGATTCATGAAGACTCATGTGCAGCTTGGGGTGGGAGATAGAGAAATCCGGATGGCTTTTCCGTGCCTATTGTGGCAGTTACCCATGGTCCCACGTCTGCCCTGTGCACAAGTTCTCAGACTTCGTCTGACAGGCATCTGGTAGTGGTAAAGGTGGCAGGCCTGGGCGGCCTCTGCTGTTCTGGGAGGCACAGCAATGAGTGGGACTGGGTATGCTCTGCTTCCTCTGTGCTTCCAGCCCCTTACTCTGATGGGACCAGGGTCATATATGTGATCGGATGTTGCCCAAAGGGTTATTAAGTGACACATGTGGTACATTCAAATAAACACATAACCCTTTTTTAAATATCCACATTTCATCTTCTCTGTCCGACACCTTTACTATCATCCCATCCATAACACATGGCCATAGGCCTCTAGCTGGGTGGAACCAGAATACCGTGGCCTCTCTCAATCATCCTGCTTACCCGGCCTGGCTTTTGCCGCAAGCCCCTCTGTCTCCCTATCTGCCATTCTAGAATAACACCTCTCACTTTCCATTCAGCCATTACCAGTAAGAACAATACAAATAACCAGCGAATAATTAAATGTTTCACTCCCTGTGCCCTTTTCTTCTTTCTCTTGCAAAGGCCCATGTTTCTTTGAGTCTGGAGCCATTTCCATGAGTCCAGCTTCTGACATGGAGTAAACAAATGCTTTCTTGAATAAGGCGCACATAGCTGGCTCTGATACAGCAGAGGATAAGGATGTCCCAAATGTCAAACCTTTCCAAAGTGCATTACCACCTCATCATCTCTAACAGTAAGTTCTCCCCCTCACCTTTCTGGCTTTGGATTTGGTGATCCTCTGTAACGTCTCACAGAACTCATGAACTGTACTTACAATTAAGCAGTTTATTAGGGAAGTAGCAAAGTACAAGTAGGAATCAAGATCAACGTGGGAGTACCAGGGACAGCTCCCTGACCTCGGCAGCTTCTTACTCTCTGCTGCTGGGCCCTGTGGGTAAGTGTTACAATTCTTACCTCTATGGGTCAACAAGCCCTACTGCAGCCATCTCATGCCAGCTTCCTGGTTCCTGCTGTCTCATTCTGTTATGGCTTGCCACTGTTTCATGGCTATCTCTTGATGTCTTCCGTGCTACAGTTCCTCTCTCTGTGTGTCTCCCTTGGAGCCTAGCAGGATGACAAAACAGACCAATTCCATCATCAGGGTTCCAGGCACCTGATTTGCATGAGCCCTCCCCCACAGTGGTTCCATACACCTTATTTGCATTAGTAACAGACTGTCCAATGTCCTTGGGTTGGTTATGAGCACCTTATTTACATAGTATACACTATCCACTAGTGGAAGTTATAAAACCATGGTGAGAAAGGCCATGGAAACGTGATGCATCTCTTTTCAACTCTGCCTTCAGTGAAGCAATGGTGGTAGCATGAATTTGGCCTTGATTGGGCCAGAAAAACACCCTTGCCTTCAGAGAGTTTATGATCCCATTGAAATTTCACCCCCCTAAAAATGAAATAAAATAGTGTTTTTGTGATCTGGGAGAAATAGCACTGAAATGAACCAAGAGATGGCAGTTCAGACTCACCACCAACTCCTTGGAAACACTGTATGGGTTGCTGTGAGCCAGAACCAACTCGACAGCACTTAACCACAACAACAAACCAAGAGTAAGAAGAGCAAGAATCTATTCACTCTGAAACTACCACTGGGATTGTCTCATGGTGTTTTTCTGGGTTTTTGTTTTGTTTTGTCTTTTAATGTTTTATTGTGAATTATGTGCTAGTTTACATGGGAGAACATTAGTTTTACAGTCATCCCATCCTATATTGTTTCATTGCTATGGTTATAATCCCCTCCATGCATCATCAACCAACCAATGGTCAAGCCTGACCCCCCAATCGTCAGCACACAGTCCCTCTCCCTCTCTGGGACTGAAGCCCCAGCTGCTCCATCTCTCCACGTCATCATCTCTGCCTCCATCTCTGGCATCACTGCTTCTCTGGGTAAGGTCCCGCTCTCCGCTCTTCTCCCTTGATGGTCCCAGGGACCTCCACTCCTAGACTGCAAAGTTAATCACTCCCCTCCTTGCTACAAAACATCTACCTTTACATTTCCAACCCTCACAAACAGTCCTGATAACAATTATTCACTATTGTATCACAAGAGACTTGTCTGCATTTCCTTTCATCAGCCCTGCCTAGACAGATTGAATACTACTCAGAGGAGATCCTACTTTCCTCCAGGCCCTCTGGATCTAGGTTCTCTTGAAAGCTTGTAAACCAGTCACTTCTTGCATTTTAAGCCTCCCCACTTTGGGTAGCCAATGTTCAAGTTGCCCATCCCTGTCTACTCTGTGTATGGAGGGGGTGGGAATGATCCTTGCTGTAAAGATTTGTTCCCTCTTTTGAGCTACTGCATCCATAGGTGTAGGTCAAGTTCATCAAATTGTATCAGATTACTCTTTTTTTCCTGTCTCATGGTGTTTTGGTCTCAGATTTTCCCATCTGTCAAGTCCTACTAAACTCCAGGCTCCAGAGGGAAAGAAACAGAGGTTCCTTCAGCCATCATGCTGTCCCAGACACACAATACATGATGAGGCAGTATTTTTTGAGTGAATGGATGGAATGTTATTGTTTTTAAGTGTTGTTGAGTCAGTTCTGACTCATAGCAACCCTGTTTAGGGTTTCTGAAGAGCGACTGGTGAATTTGAACCTCATACTTGGTGATTCAAACAGGCCTTGTGGTCCAGTGCATTATCTTAGTGCCATACCAGGAGCACACAATGTCTACCAAGCCTTCCTGCTCTGAACGTGGAAGTCTGTGCTCCATATTGAGGGAAGAAAAGTGACCGAAGACAGAGAGCCAGCTCCCTTGGACTTTACCAGGAGGACAGAAAAGGTGGTCAAGCTAAGCAATCTGATTCCAGAGATGATTGTACAGAAGCACTGGGGAGAATCGTGAGAGGCAATTCTTTCTGTTCATCTGTGCTGTCTGGGACCCGACTTCCCGCTTTGGTTTCAAAACTCCCTTCAATCTCAACTGAAAAGTTAGTAAAAATTCCATCAAACATTGAAACCACCCCCTACCACTCTTCTGCTGTCTCCTTCAGCACACTGTGGGCTCATTTCCTTGTCCTTGCCCAGATCTCTTGCTGATATTCCCAGAAACATTTACAGCAATCACCCAGTATATACTTTTTCTTTCTTTGGCTAATATACAATTTTGTTATTTACAAAAGTTACAGATGGAATGCAAATGTCCCCTTTACTTTTCCATTTTGCTGCTGCTCTGATTCTGATTATAATGGAGAATCTTTGCACTTGTGAGAACATGTAAATTTCAAAAGAGAAGGCAGCTTTTCTGAGTTACTGGAGGTGACAAAACACAATAGTTCATTCATCTGTTCCGACCCTGTCTTTTACCCAGTAAGCAAAGTAAGAATGGACTTACTTGTCCTTATCTACTAATTTGTAGTGAAGAATTTCACATTTTTTCACCATATCAAAGATTCTGCTGGCATCTGTCTGTCTCTCTAAACTCCAAGGCACCTTGCTACAGAATCGAAACATTTTCTAACTTACCAGCCATAAGAAGAACCTTGGTGGAGTTTGGATTAGATATTGACGTGCTAACCAGAAGGTTGACAGTTCAAACCCACTAGCAGCTTCTCGGGAGAAAAATTAAGCTTTCTGCCCCCATACAGGAGTGCTGGGAGTGTAGCGCTGCAGGATAATACATTGGACCACAAGGTAGGTTTGAACCTCAGAAACGCTATACGAGGTCACTATAAGTCCAAACGGACTGCATGGCACGTAACAATAACAATAGTTCCCATAAAGATGTAGTCTCAGAAACCCAAAGGGGCAGTTCTAATCTGTTCTGTAGGGTTGCTATGAGTTGGAACTGACTCAGTGGAGGTGGATTTACAGGGACAGAGAACTCAGGTAAACATGGGCTTACTCATGCTTACTTACTAAGCTTTAGTGAATAGTTTCACATCTTTGAAATCCATGTAGAATTGCTCACTACAGATTAGTAAGTAAGCACAAGTAAGCCTGTGCTTACCTTGCTTATTGAGTAATCCACCCCTGATTCCACCTGTCCCAGCCTCTCCCCATACACTCCCCCTTCCTCTTACACACTGAACTGGTCTATAGTCATAGCTTCCTTCAGAGATGATGAAAAAGCAAGACCTTACCATTTTGTACCTACTTAACATTCTAAATTGCTATCTGGGAGTTCAAAGGTATTAGGTACTAGGTCAGAATTTTGGATGAAATAATTAGTATTTATTCTTAAGTAGGAGGGGAAAGGCTAGAATGCTTGAAAGAACCAGTCTCCTCCACGTGGAGACTGAGAAAATTGAGATTTACGATTACCATCTCCAAAATGATGGCATGTGTTCAGTGAGCGAAGATAGAGTTGTTCCCAGATCCTGACAAACAGAACTGAAACCAAGGAGCTGTCTGCCTACAAACCCAGGTAGAATTGTCTGAACTGCTGGAGGAGATCTTGAGACCCTGTGGTCTACAAATGGCTGAGGCCCCGGGGGAGGCAGACCGAATGAAAACTCCCTGCTAACTGAACCAGCTAGGGCAATTTAGGCTCTGTGAGCCTCAGTTTCCCCATCTGTAAAAGGGAGATGGTGGTATCTATACAAAGTGCTCCGCTGGGAGGATCAGTGTGCACTCATCTTAAGCTCTCCTTCTCTCCCCAACCCTCATGCTACCTGAGCTGCCTTTTCTCCACAACCAGCAACCCACATATTTCATTGTCATTATGGATCTTGTCCCTCCCAAGAAGTAGTTCAGTAA
This sequence comes from Chrysochloris asiatica, assembly GCF_000296735.1. Lineage (NCBI taxonomy): Eukaryota > Metazoa > Chordata > Mammalia > Afrosoricida > Chrysochloridae > Chrysochloris > Chrysochloris asiatica. The sequence continues at coordinate 1,163,350 of NW_006408619.1, read as the reverse complement.
AAGCCTTAATAGCAGACAGTCTGGGGAGGAGGAGTTCAGTTAGAAGTATAGATGATAGATATAGCCATTTGGGGGCTCCTATGAATTTGAATTCTGGGTGAGAGTCCCCACCTCTTGACATTGACAGCAAGAAGGACAAGCCAGTGATGGACACAAGACAGGGCTGCCTGACTTCTGTGGTGACCTTACTGGAGTCCTTGACGGTGAAAATGGTTAATGTGCTCAGCAGCTAACCAAAGGTTAGAGGCTCAAGTTCACCCAGAGGTTCTTCAGAAGAAAGACCTGTCAACTTCCTTCAAAAAAGTCATCCGCTGAAAATTGTATGGAGTATAGTTTTATTCTGACACACATGCGGTAGCTATGAGTCTGAGTTAGCGAGATGGCAACTGGTAGCAGACCCTAACTGTTGTTGTTGTTGAGTGCCATTTAGTCAGTTCCCACTCATAGCAACCCTGGATAGGGTTTCCAAGGCTGGTTTGTTTGAACCCTTAACCTTGTGGTTAGCAGACCAGTGCTTATCCCACAGTGCTACAACAGGACTCCAGAGCCTAACTAGTTGCCCGAATAACTAATCTAGTTTATTAATTTGAGTTAAATCATAAATGGATCATAATGACTCTTAATTTTCTACCTTTGCCATATAAGCCTGCATTTGAATCTGCACATTCAACGACACCCTAAAGAAGCGGTTGTAGTAAGGACCTGCTAGTTTCTTGGAAAGACCAAGGCAGTAAAAGGAATTTGCTTAAGCAGAGGAATCAGAAAGAAGGGTCAGGGAGGTTGAGTCAAGCATGTGCTCAAGCACTGTTTGACCTAACATCAGCTGGCCTAACACTTACTGCCAATACAATGATTCACCCTCTTTCCAGATTCCAGGAATAAACCCATTCTTTAGTGACAGCTGCAAGGGCAGTAAATGGCCACAGATCACTTTAAATGTAGCTGGCCACCCTCAGGGAAACCAAACTGTCATACTTCTAAACAGCATCCTTTGGTCAATTACCACAAGGCTTCCACATCACCCTACAGGTGAAATCTCATCTCTATGACGACCATTGCAAGGATAACATCAGCAGTATAAAGCTAGGTCTATTCACCAGCAGATGTACGGGAGTGATGTTGCTCTGTGGGTCTGGCTGCAAAGATTTCCCTAAAAGGGATAGAGTTGCTCAGTAAAAAGTACCATTTATTCTAGTCCACACATAGGTACTCTTCTCAGTAAAGGAAAACTCTAAGCCTGGGAAGATAATATAGGTCACCTCACAGAAAATGAAAATAAACCCTATGGTAGTAACGTTTGGTGCAATGAGACTTACCTGACGTGAAGTAAATTTGAGATCACTGCACTGCTCTCCAGATTCCATTCTGGATAATGAAGGTATAATTGAGAGAGAAGCAGAGAGCACAAGAGAGAGGTCAGCCAGACTCTTCTGGCTCTATTGGGGCGATCTTATTAATCAATTAAACACTACTCAAGAGACTGTGTTCACACCCTATGTCATCATCCGGTGCCTGCATGTCTACCTTCCTCCTGAATGGTCAGCCTCTTGTTTGTTAACCATGAGTTGGCACCAAACACTGGCTAGTCCTAGGCCATCTTCATGATCCTTGGTACTGTAAGCCACTAGGGGGCAGGACACATGTATCTGTCCTTTAGATACTAGGGCATGTCTAGCCCACCCCCCAGCTCAGGGCTTGGCAGGGGTAGGTGCTCCATAAAGATTGCTAAGTGATTAGTGAATGAATGAGGGATTGAAATGTGAACACCATAACAGGTAAATCTTAATCTTGCCCCTTCCTATTCACACATCCCACCATTCATCTCAGAAAACAAACAACAAAACCACACAACTCCTAAACTGCCCATGAAGAAAGTCAGAAGGAAAGATCTAGACATTTAAAAAACATGGAGATGACATGGTTCGGACCTCATGGCCAGCCCCATCGTCATCAATGATGTGCTCAGCATTAGAAAATCTCACCCTGAGGAATGCACTCAATGATCTCACTGAAAAGGGACCAGAGATGCACGAAACTGCCCCAGCAGGGAAGTACTGTTGTAGGAATGAGCACATCCCTTCTTGGAGAAGACATTGCTCCTGGCACCCCCAGGAAGCAATGACAATCCCGCTTCTGTAGTGGCTTCCATACCTGGCTTTTCCCCTGCAAAGAAGGGCACATTCTTTCTCCCAGGGCCAACAAAGAACAGCTACCTCATAGCTTGTAAGTCTCTCTCCTGACTTTCCCCACACACAGAGACAGAAGCAAGGCTTCCATGGGGAAATCAGAACAGGCCCTCTCACCTGATCCAGGTAGCTGCTTTCAGGTGAGAGCACCTGAAGAGACTTGGCTGCTGCCCCCTCATCCCTAAACCTCTCTGCAGCCTGGCTCTGCAGGGGTGGCCTTGGGGGCACTGTTGACTGTCCCCTCCCAGACATTGTTTCTACCATTCAGCCATTCTATGTGGTTTCTCCAACAGGACTCTTCTCCCCACACTCAAGTCCCAGCTGTTCTCTCATAAACCAGAGGATAATTTCTCAGAAGTTAAGTCTCCCTATTTCAGGCATTGTTACAATTAGTGCATGGGGGAAAAAAATCTATAGCTCTATATATCTATGTATCTACATCTCTTTAGATAGATAGATAGATAGATAGATAGATAGATAGATAGATAGATAGGCAGACAGACAGACAGATATAGATAGATAGATAGATAGATAGATAGATAGATAGATAGATAGACATAGATAGATAGATAGACAGACAGACAGACAGATAGACAGATATAGATAGATAGATAGATAGATAGATAGATAGATAGACAGAGAGACAGACAGACAGACAGACAGATAGATAGATAGATAGATAGATAGATAGATAGATAGATAGATAGGTGAAGCTCTGGTAGCGTAGTGGTTACGAATCGGGCTAGGAACCACAAGGTCAGCAGTTCGAAACTACCAGCTGTTTCGTGGGAGAAAGATGAGGCTTTCTGCTCCCGTAAAGATTTACAGCCTCAGAAACCCTGTACAGGGTCGCTATGAGTCGGAA
>NW_006408619.1:1129730-1159454 GCF_000296735.1 Chrysochloris asiatica | reverse complement strand
GAGGCTTTCTACTCCCGTAAAGATTTACACCCTCGGAAACCCTGTACAGGGTCGCTATGGGTCGGAACCGACTCAACGGCACTTAACAACAACACTGCGCTGCTATAAAAACAGCACTCGTTCGTGCATCCAGTCACTGAACAGCTTCTATATGGTCTGCCGCCGTTGCCGCAGCCGCTGCCACCACCGCCGCTGGCCGGACTCGCCCGGAGCGCAGGGTGTCTGGCCCGCCGTGCGCCGCGCTGAGGCTCCAGCGCCCGCAGCCGCACCCTCCAGCCCGCTCTCCGCGCCGGCCCGCGCGGTCCCAGTGGGTGCCACCCGACCCCACCATGCAGCTGCAGTTTCGGAGCTGGATGCTGGCTGCGCTCACGCTGCTCGTGGTCTTTCTTATCTTCGCAGACATCTCCGAGATCGAAGAAGAAATCGGGTAAACAGCTGCGCCCCGACCCGGGCCGGCGGTGGTGGGATCACTCCCTCTGCCACCCTGGCACCCCGCCCCCGCTTTGTGTGGACCGCGCCCCCCTGTCGCTAAGCTGGAGAGCTGGTGGTCGATTTGGGTCGGGGGTGGAGGTGCAGGGGGCCCGGGACGGTTTGGAGAGCGTAGGGTAGGGGCGCGGCCGCCTTGGGGTGTCCCTGGGCGGGTGGCTTAGCTGTCCCCAGCTGGCTGGAGTAGGGGAGCGGACTCGTCCACCCTGCCCCCTTCCCTGGCGGGTCCACGCGCAGTGTCAGCGGGGTCCAGGGAGGGCGCCTGGGAGTGTCAGTGGCGGGCGGAGGGGCCGAGAGTGGAGGAGGCAGGAGTTTCTTTGTCTCCGGCTCGGCCGCTTTCACGCCTTGGCAAAGTGGGCAGGGGGCGTGCGGAGATCTCTGCGCAACGGAGGGGACCCCCAGACGGGAGCGGAAGGCGGGGGGTCTACACGGGCTCCCGGGAAGGGGGGGTTGTCCCCCACACAGAGACATGCACACGCGGCGCCCGCCTGCCCAGGAGCCCGGCGTTAGGGTGCGGGCTGGCACCGCTGGAGGCGGGGCGCGCGGGGCGGGGCTGAAACCCAGGTCCTCGGCTGCCTTAGGCTGCTCAGCCAACACTGACAGCCGAGTCTCCTGATCCCGACCCCGACCCGGAGACGTTTCAGGGAAGTACATACAGTTGCCCAGTCGGTTTTGATGTCCCTAGTGCAGTGTCTCGCCCTTATTTTTCTCCTGGTCTCTCCAAGGGGACCTCTTGCTGAAGCACCGCGGCACCCCGCGGCTACAAGTGTGGCAGGACCCTGTCGTGTTAAGGGTCTTCCAGAGCACCCTGTGGGGTATTGGAGGTAGAGGCTCTTACCCTGCTGGCCAGCCGTCCCTGTCCCGCAAGCTCGGCCTAGCCGGACTCCTTAGATGAGGCGCCACAGACAGCCATCAAAGGACAAGGGGTGGAGAGGCAGCCTGGGTTCTGAGGGTCTCTGAGGAGACCTCCTGACTCAGCCTATCCAGAAGGCAAGATCTCAGAATGTTCGAGTCCCTTCCTCTTTGGGTTCTTGCTAAACCAGGCTCCCCCAGGGAGCTCTCCAAGCGGCTCCTTTGTCCCATTTGCTATTTCACTCATTGTCACCGCAAGTTGAGTGGCCTTTATGGAAGATGCCAGTGCCAGGGCCCGAAAAACCCAGACCCAGGGCAGGAAACGCTCCTTGCTCTCCTGCCCATCTCCTCAACCCTAGACTCCGTCCCCTGAATATCTCTGCTCTTGAAGCAGGCTTCTCTCTGAAGCTACCCGCTCCCCATTGTCAGAAACTTGCTTTCCCCCAGAGCTGGAAAACTTTCCCAAATCCTGTGCAGTTCGTAGACAACTTGCCACTAGCTCCCACGCGGGGATGGAGAAGCATGCTACTTTCCTGTTTGCCTCAAAAAACGCAAGTAGGAATGGAAGTCAGGCAAGTTAAGTCTTGGGGTGATTGAGGAAGCCCCCAGGCTCACTGCTCCCCTCTCCCAGACATGGGTTGTGCCTGGTCTGGTCACTTGTTGGTGTTTGCTGATGAGATGGTGAAGGATTTGCAGCTGCCACGTGTTCTGCTGTAGCGCTGCATGTTAATATGCTGGACTGCATGGTCCCTCTGAACGGCAAGTTCAGGGGTTCAAGCTCACCAGTCACTCCTTGAAAACCCTATACAGGGTCTCTATGAGTCGGAACTGACTCGATGGCACTTAACAACAACACTGCGCTGCTATAAAAACAGCACTCGTTCGTGCATCCAGTCACTGAACAGCTTCTATATGCCAAGACTTTCCATTTTTAAAATGCAATCAGGAAATCACTTTGCTCATAAGGCTGTATTTTCCTGCCAAGTGCATTGTACATTAGCCTCCAATCCCCACATCAGGTTGTTCCAACAAGGTGGTGTCTAGGAATGAACTCCGAAGGATACCCAGTGTGTACCTTCCAGGGCTCTTCTGCTGTGGGTATGTCCCCTGGGGCTTGGTTTGGTTTGGAGTTCTTCTTATCCTGCTCCTGCCTTGTTGACTCTGTGGCAAATAGTCAAACCGGTCAAATGTGTTATTTTCTGTGACTTATTCCTTCAGTCAAGGAGCTCTGGTAGTGTTGTTGTTGTTGTTAAGTGCCATCGAGTCGGGTCCAACCCATAGTGACCCTGTACAGGGTTTCCGAGGATGTAAATCTTTACGGGAGTAGAAAGCCTCATCTTTCTCCCGCGGAGCGGCTGGTAGTTTCGAACCGCTGACCTTAAGGTTCGCAGCCCGATTCGTAACCACTACGCTACTGGTAGTGTAGTGGTTACAAATTGGGCTGCGAACTAACTGCAAGGTCAGCAGTTCAAAACTACCAGCTGTTCCATGGGAGAAAGATGAGGCTTTCTGTTCTTGTAAAGATTTACAGCCTCAGAAACCCTGTACAGGGTCTCTATGAGTCGGAACTGACTCCAAGGCACATAACAACAACAACATTCCTTCAATCTGGTACCCTTTGCTTGACCAATCCTGGCTCAGGCCTAAGACCCACCTCCAGACTGATGTGACAGCCCGGAACCAGAGTTCCTGTCCCACCTACAATCTGTCCCATACATATTTAACCCTGAGGAAGGGAGGCATGGAGAAACATGCTGGGGTTTGCTGTGTCTAGTGGGGGACAGCACGGGAATCGTGATGACCCTAATTTCAGCTTATACCATCACTTACTTAATTCTAGTCCCACCTCCACTTTGAACAGCTAGGGCTCAGCGTAGGTAAATGACTGGTACAGTAGACATTGAGGGGCACCAGCAACCGTGCCTTCCCAGAGACCATGGTTCGGTTATACCCACCCTGCCTCCCATTCCCCAGCTCGATCTTGGATTGCCTGCCAGTGTCACTGCCTGGGGAAAACGATGCTTCATGAAAGTATTGGAAGCAACAAGCAATGAGACCCTGTGATCTGGTAGAGAGAGAAGGGAGGAAGGAGAGAGCGAAAAAAAAAGATAAAAGGGAAGAAGGGAATCTCCCTTTGGGGTAAAGCTTCGTGAATGAAGGAAGAGATTACACATGCCTTGTCTGGAAGAGCAAAATCTGAGATTCCCTTTCCTAAAGCTCTGGATTTCCTCTTCTGTACAATGCGACCTTTGATGTGGTCTCAGTGGTCCTGTCCAACCAGAGCAATGATATATTATGTTTGTGAGGAGCAGGGTTTCTCACATCCAGGGGCTTTTTCTAAGAGATACAGGTCCCTTTTCCTGTTAAGTGATTCTTTTCAAAGTTCTGTTTCTCACTCAATGGCTTGAGCAAATGCCTCGCAGAGCAGAAAGATTTGTGGAAAGACAAATTCCCTGCAAAGCACCCACACAGTCCTTCCCGGCAGCCAAGCATAGCGTTCAGAGATTGAGTGGGGATCCTGGTAAGACAACCTCTGACCAACTCAGACAGCTGTCAGAGTGTGGGAGACCAAGTTTTAAATGAAAATATTCTGGGTGTCTGCTGGGCTTTCATCTGGACTGTTACCTTCAGGAGAGCACAGGGCGTGACTTTCCTGCCCAGACCCAGCACAGACTGCATTCAATCAACATTGTCCAGGAATTTCCCATCATGACCCCAGTGATGCTCATGTAGCATCCTTAGACAAGGCTGAGTCTCCTAGAGCCTTGGCACAGGAAGGGACCACAGGGCTATCCTTATCCAGACCTCTTTTTACTGAGTAGGGAGCTTTGCAGAAGGGTCCAGCACATTGGTTAAGAGCTTGACTCTGAGGCTGATAACCAAAAGCTCAGTAGTTCAAACCTACCAGCAGCATCATGGGAGAGAGATGTGACAATCTGCTTCCGTAAAAAGTCAAAATCAGCTCGGTGGCAAGAGGATGTTGTTTTAAGGAATTTTGAGCTGAGAAGCAACATCACTTATCCAAGGTCACATATCAGCTCTCCGAGGCTCCAGGGCTACATTATTGTTTGTTGTTAGGTGCTATCGAGTCGGTACCAACTCATAGAGACCTTACGCACAGCAGAACGAAACACTGCCCGATCCTGGGCCAACCTCACTACTGTCCTTGTCCTAAAATGAGACCCTCGAATTGTAAAGGTCCCTGGTAGTGCCAGGGAGTAAGCAGCGGACTGCTAACTCCAAGATCAGAGTTTCAAACCTAGCAGCTTCTCCACCATTGAAAGATGAGGCTGCCTGCCTCTGTAAAGATTTACTGTGTCAGAAACACGAAGAAGCAGTTTTTATTCTGCCTTATAAGGTCACAGGGGACCATGTGGTGCCATACAATAAGCACTGGACTACGAACTACAAAGTCTGTAGTCGGAGGTCACCAGCTACTCCTTAGGAGAAAGATGAGGTTTTCTGCTCCCGCAAAGATTTAAAGCCTCAGAAACTATAAACAGACTTTCTTTGAGTCGGAACCAACTTGACGGAACTTAATAACAACAACATAGGGTCACTATGAATTGAAATCAACTCTATGGCAGTGGGCTTGGGTTTGATTGAACCCTATTTAAAGGGGCGAGAAATAACCAGCAGTAATATCAATAGTAGTGTAGTGGTTACAAATCGGGCTGCTAACGTCAAGGTCGGCAGTTCGAAACTACCAGCTGCTCCATGGGAGAAAGATGAGGCTTTCTGCTCCTGTAAAGATTTACAGCCTTGGAAACCCTGTGCAGGGGTCACTGTGAGTCAGAACCAACTCCACAGTATTAACAATAATAGCAGTTGTCAGTGTGAGCATGAGGAAGATGGTGATCATTACCATTTATTGAGCATTTGTTATAAAGCAGTCCAAGTGCTGTAGATATTAACATATTTCACCCACATGACAACCCAGGGATTGGTTACCAACCAGTGACACGAAGACCTACCATGTGTTGAGCGCTGGGTACCAGACACGAATTGCTTTAAAACACTAGCTCACTGAATCCCTGCCAAACCCCCTTAGCTAGCTTTGTCTCCATTTATCAATGAGGAAGCACTGATAAAATGCTTAAAGAGCATAGAAATTTGTATCCTGTTAGGAATAAAGCAGGTGCTTGCTCCTAGTTCTGTGGGAGACCACAGAACATCACGCTAGCCTACCCTGCCTCTGAACTCTTTTTCCTCTATAGTATATTATGAGCTAAGTCTCTGGACTTGGCCACTCCAGCTCATTCCTAATGGTCTTCTTATAACGTTCCTTATCTCCTTAACCTTATAGCATGCTCTGGCCTCTGAAAACTGGAAACACACTTGAGGGCCTGTCTCTCCCAGATGCCACTCTGGTCTAGCCAGTTCAGTGTGGTGCTAAAACACACAATGGCTTAACCCTTGTCATGCCAGCAAAGCTCAGACTGCAATGGGCATGAACATGCTACATTCACAGGCAGGGCCTTGGGGTAAAGCTAAGGGGAGGCTCTCATTATGTTACAAACCTGGTTCTGGCGTCACTTGAAGAAGCCTTCGTTGCTTTGACATGCTATCTGAATTGGATATAATTAGACCTGGGGGAGGGGTGATATGAACAATATTTAATGAAGTTCACCTGTTAGAACTGATCTCAGACTTGTTAATCCACCTGCTAGAACGGATCTCGGACCTGTTAGAACCGATGCCAGCCAGTATACTATGGTCAGTAATCCTGGTGCATGCCAGCCAAACCTCGGGCCCTTTCTGGAAATGTGATATACAAAGATGGTTTTGATCGTTACCCAGGGATAGACCCATGGACAGAGGCAGTGGTTAAATGGTCACCTTTCATGCAAGAGACCTTCCTTTCAGTTCCTGGCCAATGCACCTCCTGCCCACCCAAGCTTCAGTAGAAGCTTGCATGATGCAATGATGCAGAGCAGGTTTTAGCAGAGCGTCCAGACTAAGACAGACTAGGAAGAAAGACCTGGTAATCGGCTTCCACAAATCAGCCAGTGAAAACCCCATGTATCACCAAGGTCCCATCCACAACTGATCACGGGGATGACAAATGATCGGGTAGTGTTTCCTTCCATTGTGCATGGGGTCACCATGAATTGGGGGCCTATTCAAAGACCACTAATAGCGACAACAAACTCGTGAGCAGGGAGCAGCCATTGCTGTCAATTGAGAGTGAGGGCTGGTGAACTTGTAAATCCAGGTGGACATGACAGAAAATGACCTTGAGCAGCCACGGCCCAGGCATTCTGTGAGGTGCATTCATGTTTGCTCTAGGTCATGTGACATTTTGAGGGGCAACACCTAACTCTTCTCCCCAGTCCTGGTGTACTTCACTGAAGTCTAAAATAGGAAGGATAAAAAAAGGAGAGAAGAGAGTTCTGACTTTAACTCACTTGCTCCAAGTCCTTGTTGCCAACTGTTCCTAACATCAAATTTAAATTGTAAATAGATATTCCTCTTAGAAACCAATTCGCTATTCTTTCCTTCTTGTAAAGCAAGGTTGCTAGGTTTTAAAATTGTTTAAGTTTCAAAAATTGGGACTGCTGTAAATTTTAAATTATAAATATTTCTCAGAGAGAATGAAATTCTATAAAGGTTCCCCAGTAGTTTTAGCATAGTATGTAAGACACTACGTAATCTGGCCCCTGCCTTCCTCTTGAGTTTCTTTATTTTCTGCTCCTTTCATAGCCTGGGATCTAGAAATTCTGAATTGCTCACCATTCCACAGAATGCACCATGGCTTTATACCACCATGCCTTTGCACATCTGTTCCTCGTTCTTTCATAGTTTGCCTGCCTTCATCCCTTTTGCCCCTGGCTGTTCTGCCAAGGTCTGGTGTCACCTGCTTTGCCGAGCACTCCCCTTCTCTGACAATCTGGGTTACTTTTTCCTCCTGTGTGTACCCTCAGCCCCCTGCCCTGCCAGCATCCTATGAAGATGGCTTAGTAATTGGGTTTTATTTACTCCTTGTCTCTCAGCCTTCGGTGCTGAGTAGATGGTTTAATATCTGAAGTCCATGTTCCTAAGTGGTGTAAACAGTTAATGTGCTTGGCTGCTAACCAAAGGTTAGAGGTTCAAGTCGACTTAGAGTCACCTCAGATTAAAGACCTAACGATATAATTTCAAAACTCAGTCACTGAAAACCCATGGAGCACAAATACACCTGGGTCACCATGTATCAAAATCCATTAAATGGCAGCTGGTTCTATGAAGCCCATGATTGAGTGGATGAACAAACTGTGAAACTTGACAAAAGTAGACTCGAAGGCTCTCTGCCCCCCATTAGTGTCCAGTCCATTCCTACTCATGGTGACTCAGTGTGTTACAGATCAGTACTGAGCGCCGTGGGGTTTTCTTGGCTGTCATCGGTTATGGAACGGATGGTCAGGACTTTCATTTGTGGCACTGCTGGGTTGCTGGTTGAACCGCCAACCTCTTGGTTAGTGGTTGAGCGTAACCTGTTAGCTCAGTTTGCCCACTACTCTTCCCAAATACCCAACAAGGAGAACACAGCACCATCTGACTGTGACATTACGCGTTGTTGTCTCAGAATGTTGAGGGCTATGCAATGGCAATGAAAACCCCTTTCTCATTTGTTAAAGCAAAGGAGCCAGCAGTGGACTTGCCCACTGCCAGTCAGATATAAAGCAAAGTTGCAGAGCCTGGCCAGCAGTCCCTCGTCAGCTGTACCCTGCCTGCAGAGGATATGTCTGCTCACTCTGTCTGCCTTTGTTGCCGTAAGGGCTTGCACACTAGAGCTAGAGCTAGAGCAGAGGAGGTACTTGGAGCCTGCTGTTAAACTCCAAGGCTGCTCACCTTAAAGGATGCCAGAAGTGGTGTTTGAGGCCTTGAGAGAACATGAAATGTGTGGGCAAATCAGTGCACATTCTTACAAAGCTTGTCTTTTTGCAACACTGCCACCAAAACCAACCTGGCGCTGCATATTAATGCTCTGGACTGCCACGTCATTTTGAACCGAAAGGTCAGTTGTTCAAGCTCACCAGCCGCTCCTTGGAAACCCTATACAGGGTTGCTATGGGTTGGAACCGACTCAGCGGCACTTAACAACAACAACGGAGTCCTGTCGTGGTGTTGTAGGATAATCAGTGGACTTGCTAACAGCAAGGTCAGTCATTCAAACCAGCCGCTCTTCAGAAACCCCATACAAGATTAATATGAGTCAGAACTGACTCGATGGCACTGACAATGTAAGTCAGAACTGATTCAGTGACAACCACCAAAACCAAACCAAATCCTCTGCTGTGAAGTCAAACTCCAGCCCTCGGCAGCCCTGTGTGCCACAGACTGATATTCCATAAGGTGGTGTCACCTGAGCTCTTTAGGGAAAATATTGTCAGCCCTTTCTTCCTTCAGATTATAGGACTAATGGGTGAATTTGAACCTCCAAGCTTTAGCCAAACCCACAAACACATTTGTTGCCTTTGAATCAATTCCAAATCATGTTGTTGTTGTTATGTGCCGTGGAGTCGGTTCTGACTCATAGCAACCCTGTACAGGGTTTCTGAGGCTGTAAATCCTTACGGGAGCAGAAAGTCTCATCTTTCTCCCGCGGAACAGCTGGTAGTTTCAAACTGCTGACCTTGCAGTTCGCAGCCCCATTCGTAACCACTACGCTACCAGAGCTCCTTCATAGTGACGCTATATAGGGTTTCCAATACTAAATCTTATTAGGAGCTGACAGCCTTATCTTTCTTCCTTCCATGGAGTGGCTGGTAGATTTGAACCACCAACCTTGTGGTGAGCAGTCCAATGCCTAACCCAAAGCACCATCAAGTGCAAAGCATTCGCAGCACCCAGGAACCTAAGCACTTCTTTTTGTTCTAAAACTGATCAAACCAGAGAACCTTGATGTGTTGGATGAAGACCTGCAGGGACCTGAGATAAACTCTTGAGCCTCAGTTCTCTCAGCTGTCTCAAGAAAAATGAGCTAAGAAGGACAGGTGGACACATACAGTGAGGATAACTGAGGAAGGGGCATGGCCAGTATGCTGGCGAGGGTGGGGACAGGGCCACCTCCTAGAGAGGTGTGCTGCCAGGCTCGCGGGTGCCATCTGAACCCCAGGAACCGTCCCCTGGGAGTCTGGGGCTTGCCTGCTGTCTCTTGGTACTGAGGCCTGTCTTTAAGTGTTGAAATTAGTCACACTTCTGGGTGGCAGCTGGGCTGGTTTTAAATTCTCCCCAGTCGCCTGCAATCCGTCATTCGGCTAGGAAGCCGCCCGGTGTCCTGATGGGACCTATTTGTCCTGGCGGCATTTTCTCAACTTCAGCTGTCACAGGCTTGGCGGTGGCAGGAAGAGAAGGCTCCAACTGGGGAGAGAGCAGTGGCCCCAACACAGTGTGTCTGTCTCACGTCGGCAGAAATCGGTCCACTCGCTGCCGCATCTTCCAAAATTTCCAGTACCCTGGAATTTGGATTTGCTCCTTCTGGAAACTCTGCATCCTGCCCTCTCTTCCTTTGGACTAATGGGAGGATTTGCCATGTGGGAGTGTGGGAGTTTCCCTAAGAAAGAGATCCTCTGTTGTCAGAGAGTCTCCTGACCACATTTGTGGTTTTGTTCAAGGAACATTGGAACCTTCAGCTCTACTTTCCGGCCCCTCTTTCAGGCTCAGGGATACAATTTCTCCTCTGCCTGGAGCCTTGTGGTGAGTGGTGGGGGTTGAAATGACCTCTGAATGAGTCAGTAGTTCCCCAGTGCTGCTCAGTGGGTGGGTGGTAATTCAAACGGAAAGAGGGGGAAACAAAAATCCCAATGTAACCACAACTATTGTGTTAGTTTCAAGTTACCAATTGTCATTGCTTGAGAAGAACTCACCTGTATTCGGAGATAATGTGCACTGTGGGGTAAACACCAGCCTACTGTCCAAGAGAAGTCCTGAGGTAGGATAAGCTCTTGACCGCAAAGTTGGTTTGAACTGCAAGATCGGTGGTTCAAACTCACTAGCCACTCCTCGAAAACCCTCTACAGGGTCACTATGAGTCAGAACCAACTGAACGACAATTAACCAAAAACACAAACCACAAAGTCAGCAGTTCAAACCCACCAGCCAGTCCAGGGAAGGAAGGTGAGACGTTCTACCTCCATTGAGATTCACCGACTCGTGAGCCCTCTACAGGGTACTGAGTCGGAGTGTGCTTGATGGCAGTGAGTTTGGGGTTTTGTTTTGTCTCTTCCTTTGGGGCATTAAGAGGTCGTTTCTTTATGAAAGTGATGGTAGATGGTAGTTGGTATGCTCAGTCTTGGTCAAAGAAGTTGGTAGCCCTATCCTAATCACAAGCCCTAAATTTCTGGAAATGTGACGAGTCCCTGAAATCTCTGAGATCTAGGACCTCAAGGGAAACTGAGGGCATCACTTCAGGAAACATTATAACTCTGCCCATGTTTGTTCATCCATGGAGGCAGATGTCAGCAGGGGGTAACAATAACAGCTAAGCCATTGTCTTTCAGGTTATCTGCTCAAATACTGCTCTAAGCACTCTAGCTGTATTAACACTTGCAGATCTCTCCAGAATCCTATGAGGTCTATGATAGTATTATCCCCATTTTACAGACGAGCAAACTGAGGCATAGTATCGTTAAATAACATCACCCAAGCCACACAGCTAGTAAATTTTGGATCTGGGGTTTGATCCCAGGCTGGTTGGCTCTATGGAACAGGGAGAACTGTCCATCAACGATGCACTAAATGATATCCAGTTAGAAAGTGTGCGTGCTCTTGTTTAGCGTAGTGGTTACGAATTGGGCTGCGAACCTTAAGGTCAGCGGTTCGAAACTACCAGACGCTCCGCGGGAGAAAGATGAGGCTTTCTACTCCCGTAAAGATTTACACCCTCGGAAACCCTGTACAGGGTCGCTATGGGTCGGAACCGACTCAACGGCACTTAACAACAACAACAACAACAATGTTGGAGACACAAAGGTCTGTGGGAGAGAGAAGACCAGACTGAGAGAGACCTTAGGGCTCAGCTTGTGAGGCTAGAGGGTGCTTGGACATGACAGCCCAACAGATGGATACATTTGGGGTCTGTCAGCTCCCACACATCTGATTGCAGAATGGAGGGAGAAGGCAGACGCTCTGATACCAACTTTTCCCAGCAGTTCCTTCACCCAGGTACCTCAGAAAGGCTCTGCAGCACAGCATTTGTTTGGCCATCTCATTGGAGAGAGTGAGAGAGATATGAACAGAGGGAAGTATGAAACAACATGAGCAGCCACTTTCTTTCTGGCTAATGGAATAATACATGGTTTAGTTTATTGACTGCTGGTTCCATGAGTGTTGATGGTTGATCCAAGCAAACTGCAGTCTCTGACAACTTCAACCTTCTCTCCACTAATCATAATGCTATTTACTGGTCCAGTGGTGAGGTTTTTTTTTGTTTTCTGTACATTGAGGTGCAACACATACTGAAGACTATGGTCTTTGGTGTTCATCAGTAACTAGTTTAAGTCCTCTTCACTTTCAGCAAGCAAGGTTGTACCAACTGCATATCACAGGTTGTTAATGAGTCTTCCTCCAATTCTGATGCCACATTCTTTGTTCTATAATCCAGTTTCTCAGATTATTTACTAACAATAAATTATAAAATAGCAATGAATTAGTTGGTAAGCTAACAATGAACTTAATTGTCAAGGAGCGTTTACTTTGAGTATTGTGCTCTTTGAAAGCATTATCTATATGTAATGAGATTGACAACAGCTACTCAAAAGGGTAGAGCGAAGCTTAGGAGGCATGGCATTCATGTGACTGGTAATGGAATAATTTGCAGAAAGGGTAGAGAGGATACTTGCACAACTTGAAGACTATGTATAGTGTCAGGAGTTATTCCTGCAGGAGATGTTGACTATATGTATGCTTTGCTATATAATTTCACCAAAAGAAACAAAGAAAGAAAGGGGAATAAGAACAAAAAGAGACTTGTAGCATACCGCCCCCCAATGGCTGTAGGTCCACACAGGCAGCATCACTACTGGGTATAATATTTCAGTGGGATGCTGAGGAAGGGGCAACAGCCGCTGGATTCTGTTCAACAAGGTGTGAGCTCTTGTCGTTAGGTCTTCCCAGCTCTCGTATCAAGAACAAGAATATTGATTGAGCTTGAAGGAGCAATTCCCAGTGTTAATTTACACCTTCTTTCTTGGTAGATACCAGCATAGCTTAGATCATGAAGGGAGAAGACTAAGGTGTGTGGGGAAAATGTACTGGTAAATTGATAGGGTGGTGAGCAGCAAAGCCCCTTCTGCTACACCCCCGAGATGCCCCAAAATTGAGAATTGATTTGAAGTGGCTTCCAAGTGTTGCCTAAACTATTTGTTGGTGGTGGTGAGTGCCATAGAGTCGGTTCCAACCCATAGTGACCCTGTATAGGGTTTCCAAGGAGCGGCTGGCGACTTGAACAACCGGCCCTTATAGTTCAAATGGCTTTGCAGTCTGGCACATTAACCCACAGCGCCACACCAGGACTCTGCCTAAACTATACCCTAATGAAAATGTTTCGCTTCCAAGAGAAACAGGGAGGACCCCGTGTAGCCATCTGGCCTGGGTAGGGAGCCTAGTTGGCCGGGTGTGCACATGGACACCCCTGTGCTGACAGTGGTCTTCCAAAGGCTCACTGACTGTTCAGCCTCTTTTTCCTTCCTCAGCCCTGCCACTCCTGCACATACACAAAGTTGAATTTGACCCAAGCTTCTTTGTGAGTTGCAGAGGTTTCTAGCAAGCAGGTGGCCCCAGGTGGATCCGAATAGAACATGCTCATAGGGTTTTCAGTGGTTGAGTTTGGGGAAGCAGAAAACCAGGCCTTTCTTCACAGGGGCTTCGGAGTGGACTCAAACCTCCACTCGCTGAATAGTAGCTGAACAGTTTAGCTGTGTTAACAGTTTAGCTATGTTAACAGTTTAGCTGTGTTAACAGTTTAGCATGTTAACAGTTTAGCTGTGTTAACTGTCTGCTATTAATAACTGATCTGTTGTTGTTAAACACCTTCAACTCGTTTCCAACTCACAGCGACCCTGTATAGGGTTTCTGAGGCTTTAAAACGTTTGCAGAAACAGAAAGCCTCATTTTGCTCTCGTGCAATGGCTGGTGGGCTTGAACTGCAGATCTTGTGGGTCACAGTGCAGTGCTTATCGTACAGACACACCTCGTTCCCAGTAAGTGACTGGTGGTGGTGGTGGTGGTTATGTGCCGTGGAGTCTGTTCGGACTCACAGGGACCCTGTGTAGGATTTCCAAGGCTATGAATCTGTAGTGGATCAGACAGCCGCATCTTTCTCTCAAGTAGCAGCTGGTAGCTTCGAACTGCTGACCTTGAGGTTAGCAGCCCAACTTGTAACTACTATGCTACCAGAGCTCCTGAATAACTGACCAGATAACTGACCAGATGAACGTAAAGATCTACTCTGTTGAAATAATTTCAGAATAGACATGTTCTTTATCTCCCCAAAAGGAACTCTGGTGGCACAGTGGGGTAAGCATTGGGCTGCTAACTGCAGGGTTGGTGGTTCAAACGCACTAGCCCCAACATTGTTTCCTCAACCTTTCTCTTCCTCAGTGCCCAGCCATCTGTTCTCCCGTCTCTGTCCCTGGAGCCAAGTGATCTTATCATAAGAAAATAAATGTTCTGACCAGTGTGGGCCCGAGAGGAAATCTTGGTAAAACTTACCCCAGTGCTTACATCCTTTTAAAAAAAAAGTTTTTATTGTGAATTGAGTGATAATTTACATGGGAGAACATCAGCTTTACACTCATCCTATCGTATTTCTTTCATTGCAATGATTACAATCCCTTCCATGCATCATCATTCAACAGTATTTGCTTCTATTCCCTCTGTTTTTATTATTATTGTTATTTGCATGTACACCAAAACACTCAGGAATACACAATCTGCAAGCCTGCCCCCTGATCGCCAGCACACAGCCCCTCTCCCTCCCTGAGTTCAGAGTTCCCCGCCGCTCCATCTGTCCGTGTCATCGTCTCTGCTTCCATCTCTGGCATCGCTGCTTTTTTGGGTAGGGTCCCGCTCTCCACTCTTCTCCCTTGATGATCCCAGGGACCTCTGCTCCTGGACTGCAAAGTTAACCACTCCCCTCCTTTTGCTACCAAACATCTACCTCTACAGTTGGAACAATCATGATCATGTCCTTTTAACTTTCTTTGTCTCAGTGGTCTCTCACTCCCTACCACCATACAGTGTTCCTTTTCCCTTATAGCTAATCCTTGTCGATTTACACACTGTCCACTCTCTGGTGATGTTGTTTCTTTGATGTCCTCCAAGCTCTATTGTTGGGTGCGGTGGAGTCAATTCTGACTCATAGAGACCCCATGCGACCCCATAGGAGACAGTAGAATTGCTCCATAGTGTTGGCTGTAATCTCTTGGCTGTAATCTCTGTGCAAGCAGATTATCAGGTCATGCCTGAGCAGAGCTGTTTGGTGGGTTTGAACTGCAAATCTTTTGGTTAGCTGTTGAGTGCTTAACCATTGTGCTACCAGGGCTCCTTACCTGAGCTCAGAATGACTCACTTAGGACGTCGTCATAAATCTCTCCTAGTTGAGAGTCCTGGTGTGGCACTGTGGGATAAAGAACTGGACTTCAAGGTCAGTTTGGACCACAAGGTCAGCAGTTCAAACTCACCAGTCTCTCCTTGGAAATCCTGTGCGGGGTCTCTATGAGTCGGAACTGACTTGATGGCACTTAACAAGAAGAAGAAGCAACCAGAGCCTTCCTTTCCTCCTCTCTGAACTGGTGCCACGCCTCCTCGAGACGCCCATGCCTTTGAAGCAGCTCAGGCAGAGCTCTAGTCTCACTGAAGCACCTGGGTGTCCTCCACTTCTCTTACTCAGTCTTCTAATCTCTATAATGGGGTTAATGCTAGTTAGCACACAGTGTTCCACAGAGCACAAATCAAAGTGGCCAGAAGAGAGTCTGGCAGCTGCTCAATCTGCGTTGATTTATTTTAAGAGCCCAGTTGTGGTTTTAACAAGGCAACATGGATATGAGTGGGGTTTTGTTGTTGTTGTTGTTGTTTTCATTTAAAAAGTAATATTGTTGTTGTTAAGTGCCGCTGAGTCAATTCTGACTCATAGCAGCTAGGTATAGAGTTTCCAAGGAGCAGCTGGTGGTTTTGAACTGTTGGCCTTGTGGTTCACAGCCCAGTGCTGATCCTACATCACCAAACTACTATAGTAAGCAAAAGTGTGGTGTGGAAGGAATGGAATAGAAAGGCCTAGATAGAACATTAGAAAGCCAGCAACCATTACTGTGTTATGAGTGTACTTGGATACACTCCCTGGAGGCAGCCAAAATACTCAGCAACTGGGACTTAGGATGTGGGAAGCGCAAACATTCACTTTTTTGTGTGGCCACTCAGTAAATACTTGTTGGCCTGCCTCCTGCCAGCTGGTCTGAATGTTCCTCATAAGGTCTCATACAACCCTGAACACATGGAAGGCCAAGAGTAGGGAAAGGGAGGCTGGTGGCCAAGGTTGAAAATGGCTGGAACCACTCCCCAGATGGGTCCCCTTTGTTTAACGATTTTGCTCAAGGGTGAACCTGAAAAAGAAAAATGAGTTACTAAATCTTGATCCCAGGGTTCTGGCTCCTGCTGGCTGGATTGAGTTGGGATTCTCTGTTCTCTTGTAGGTTCAACCCACACAACCCCACATGACCACAGGCAGGAGTGGATTCCAGGGGGGCAGAAAGTGTCACAGACGAGGCTGTCTAAATTGAGGGTGTGTCAGCATCCTCTGGCAAGCTTTTCAAACACAGGTCGTTGGGTCCCCCCAGAAGGCCTGAGTTGGAGATCTTGTTGCTGCAGGTCTGAGACTGACACTTTGAGAACCTTTGGGCTAGAACCTTGTCACCCCAAGTGTGCTTCCTGGACCGACTCTGAGGGCATCCTCTGGAAATTTGTTAGAAATCCAGAATGCCAGACCTGACCCCAGGCCCAGACCTACCCACTGCTTTTGAGACTCTCCCGACCCTAGATGACAGTGAAACCATCAGAATGTCTGAGGCGGCACTAGACTGTAGTTCCAGTATAGCAATCCCTCCTCAGGACTCGAAGGCACTTAGAAACAACAACAACAACAACACGAAACAAGACTGCCATATCTTTCTCCTGGGTTCTAACAACCGACCTTTGAGCCAACAGCCCAGTGCTTAAGCCACTAGGCCACCAGGGTCCATTGACCTAGACCTGCAGAATCAAACCCCCTATGACAAGACCATAGGTGTTTGTTTCTCTGCCTACTGCAGAGCCCGGTCCGAGGCAGCCTTCGTCCCACCACACCAGGTGAAATTAACCATGTATCTCCATTTCTAATCACAAGGTTGCTTAGAGTCATCTTCAAACGGATGTCAGGAAACTGAATCTTAATGATCCTTGCAGCCACTTTTTGGATGCTTGTGTGCATCAGAGTATCTTCCTGCCATATTTCACATGTTTATTATAAATTATCTGCCAGACCCATTTTATGGACAAGTAAACTGAGATTCTGGTATCGTAGTGGTTACGAATCGGGCTGCGAACCGCAAAGTCAGCAGTTTGAAACTACCAGCTGCTCTGCAGGAGAACGATGAGGGTTTCTGCTCCTGTTAATGATTTACAGCCTCAGAACCCTGTTCAGGGTCGCTATGGGTCGGAACCGACTCAATGGCACTTAACAACAACAGAGATTCAGGTTAAGTAACTGCTTACTCATCACAGAAAAAGGAGCTGAATTTTATCAAGGTCTGTTGTTAAGTGTTGTCGAGTTGGTTCTGACTCACAGCAAACTCTGTTTAGGGTTTCCGAGGAGCAACTGGTGGGTTTGAACTGCTGATTCATTTTCCTGGGTGCCAGGATTTGAGCTTCTCTCTCTTTGACCCTTCCTCAGATCAGGACTGAGGCAAAAGGTAAGGTAAGGCGAAACCTTAATCAGGGGTAGTCTGAAAAGGCTGTGGTGCATAGGTATCAGAAACAGCTTTGACCCAAGGCTAGAGCGCCAGACCTGTTTGAAATTTCTAAACAGGCTGGTCAGCAAGGACATCCTTAGCGGTGTCACTCACACACTTGCATCCCCTCACTCCCCGGAACCGGGCTAGTGACCTCATGTCACAGTTGGTCACGCAGCAACAGTTCCCTGGAGCTCTTGGAGTTGCTGAATGGATTCTGGTGGCCAACAGAGCCTGCAAACTAACCCTAAACTCCACTCTCCGTTATATAAAAAGTGCAAGAGCTGAGGGCAAGGCCTCTGGGGCAGTAGAAGGCAAGTGTAAGTGGAGTCTTTGAAAACCAATCTGCTCTTCCAGATAAGACAGCCTCTGGACAGGCTAGAAGCCAAGAATTTAATTGTATTTATTTTTGCCTTCTATTTCAGGCAAAGGATGTTGGTTTTCTATTTATGGTGGTAATATAAAGATTCTTTTTATGATAAATTCATTTACGTCTTTAAGTGAGTCCATTTAAAGAAAAATATTGAGGCAATTATGTGGAGTTAACAAAACACATGGAGACAGAACAGAATGATGAAAATGTGTGCAGTGACCTGCCAACTTTGCTCCTTCCCCGTGCCCATTCTCTCGCCCATCGAGTAGCAAATCTCCACTTGTCCATTGGTTTGTAATGCTTTGGTGGCTTGAGTGTTACTGTGATGTTGGGAGCTAGGCCAACAGTATTTCAGATACCAACAGGGTCATCCATGGTGGACAGGTTTCAGCAAAGCTTTCAGGATAAGACTAGAAAGAAAGGCCTGGTATTCTATTTCTGAAAATTAACTGGTGTAAATCCTGTGGCTCACAACAGACTACTGTCTGAGGCAGTGCTGGAAGATGAGCCTACTAGTGGCTCCAACAATGGAACTGAGGGTACCAGTGACTCTAAAGATGGTTCAGCACCGGACAGTTCATTCTGTCCTACACGGAGCACCATGAGTTGGAACCAACTCATCAGCAACTAATGACTATGCAGCAAAACCATGACATTCCTTGCAAAATCTCGACAGAGAGTGAGTGAGTTAATCTTCAGTAAGGCCTGAGCCACCTCCCTTTGGGATCAGTTACATAGTTCTACCTCCTTGCAACTGATTTCTCACTTGTACCTGGGAAATTGCTGAGCACTTCAAAATAAGAAGGATCCAGTGAAATAACCATGTGACTGATTCAAAATGTGCACACAGACACCCTCCTGAACCAGAGGGGTGGTCCTGTCAAGAGAAAAGTTGATTGAAATTCAGTTTTCACCTTCCACGCAGAAGACTGTATCTGCTTGCCAGCCAAATGTACCTATGCCACCTGCCATCTATCAGTGGGGGCTTGGGTGTGGCTGTGAGGCTGAACAGGTTTCAGACTAGAAAGGAAGGTCTAGTAATCTGCTTCCAGAAACCAGCCAATGAAACCAGCCTCTGACTCATAATGATCTGATTTGCAACTGATCTAACACAGGAACCCACAGCTTCTTCTTCCATTTGTGCATGAGTCGAAGCCAATTTGAGGGTAGTTAACAACAACACCAGAGACACTTCCCAGCTGAAGAAGGGTTCCAATCCCTGCCACACCCCCGGGCTAAACCTTTCCTCAGTTTCGTAGTGTTCTCTACCTCGTGTGCATGTGTGCTGCCTTTCTCTCCTATGTGATTGTGTGTCCACAAGGCTTGGACAACACCAGGCGCATGCACAGTGCCTCATGGAGAGGAGATGCTCATTAGGAGAATGAAGTGAAGAAATGAGAGGGCAGGAAAGAGGGAAGTCCAACAAAACCTTTGTCACCACCCTTTGGGGATCAGTTACATATTTTGTGACCATGGGACAGAAGACGTGATGGGTTATGGTAACTTTCCACATCATTGTCTACTTTGAAATCCACTGAGTTCCACCTTATTTATAAATGAGGACCGCATTTCTTTTTCCTGATAACATGAAGAAAGACCAGTGCACAGTTCAGCTAAGTATTCCTTGCAGAGCAAAGTCCCAGTTCTATGCAGGCTCGGTGACCTCTTGCACAAAGACCAAGAACTGGAGGAACGTGGCCAGAATTGAGAATCTGGGCATCTGGCTCCTGCAGGCTGAGATCAAGCTGATAACAAAGAGATTAATAAGGGTCTGCAACCTTCTGGGCATTACAGCACCAAAGAGGGTGTTTTAATCAATGCTCCTTGGGCTGGCTTAATGATACTGCATCTTACTTTTTGAAGCTTGAACATTTGGGAGTTGAGACCAACTGAGATAAAATAAAGCAAAAGATGTTGACTTTTGGCTTTTTCATCTTTATCAGCCCCACTGTGCAGGGCAGTTTTATTTCCCTTCTTGGGAAAAGCGGGTGATAAGCCAGTGGAGAGAGGTGATCTGCCTGGACTGAGAGGAAGAATATTTACGTCTGTGTGTGTGCACAGGGGGGATAGACATATTTGTTGTAGTTGTTAAGTGCAGTCAAGTTGGTTCCGACTCATAGTGACTTTGTACACGCTTTCCAAGGAGCGGCTGGTGAGTTTGAACCGCCAGCCTTGTGGTTCAAACCAACATAGTGGTCCAATGCTTTATCCCATAGCACCACACCAGAACTCCAAAATATATATTACAAAACATTTACCATTTCAACATATTTTACATGTATAATTCAGTAGCATGAATGCACACCCTATTGTTCAACCATCACCACTTTGCATCTCTCCAGAAACTCACCAGTCATCCCCATTCTCTCCAGGTAACCATGAATAGACTTTGGTCTTTCTAGGCTTGTCATTCTCCAGTGGGTTCATTCAACATGTGTCCTTTGGATGTATTTCACTGGGCATAATGTTGTCAAGGTTCATCCATATTGTAGCATGGAGCAGAACTTTGTTTCTCTTACAGCTGGATGCTATTCCATGATGGGTCCTGGTGGTGCAGTACTTGAGCACTTGACTGCTAACTTGGTGGTTCAAATCCACCTGGGGGCTCCACAAAAGGAAAGCCTGATGAGGTGGAGTTGTTTTTTTTGCTTAGAGAAGCTGAAAAGCAGTGCCATCCATAAAGATGACACCAAGAAAACCCTTTGGTCACATGGGGTTATTAGGAGGAGAAATGGACTTGTCAGTATCTAACAACTCACAATGGGAGTGTGCTAGCTCCCTTGTAGGTGCTGGCAGCACCTCGGAGAAGAACCTGCTGGCCTCAGGTGGCTCCCTGGTTTCTGTGACAGTTACCTTTTGCTGTGTGAGCACAATACGTCCGAGTCACTAGACACAGGTGCTTACAAACAAACAAACAAAAACCCAATTGTCATTGAATCAGTTCCAACTCATGGAGATGCCAGGTACATCAGAACAGAACTGGACTCCACAGGGTTTTCAACAGGTGTTATTTGAAAGTACATCACTAGGCTTTTCTTCTGAGCCATCTCTGGGCTAACTCAAACTGCCAACCTAAACAGCTGAACACTTAACCTTTGCACCATCCAGGGCTTCCGTACTAGATACAAGAAACATGCAAGATGCCCAAAGCCCAGATAAGTGTTCCAGAAATGTGTGGTCTTATGGGGAAAAGAGTTCCCATATGATGATAAAAAATGGTTTTACGTTGAGTTTGAAGGTCTGGGCTTTGGTTAAGGATCTGTGCTGTTACCTGAGCCCCTAAGCTCTCCAGACCTCGATTTCACCATCTATAAAACATAGGTAAGATGAGCCTCTAGGTTTCTTTGAGCTCCAAAGGTTCACAGTTCTGTGACTCCTTCAATGAGTTTCTTTGTTAACCTGTAATGCAGGAGACCCGGGTTTGATTCCTGGTGAGTGTCTCATCAGTGCCAGGCTGTGTCTCTGGAGCCTTGCTTGTTACTATGATGCTGAGCAGGTTTCAGCACAGCTTCCAGATTAAGACGGACTAGGAAGAAAACTCTGAAAATCTACTTCCAAAAATCAGCCAATGGATCACAATGATCTAATCCACATCCAACACGGGGGCATGGCACAGGACCAGGAAGGTAATGTTCCATTGGGCACGGGGCCACCAGGAGTCGGAGCGAACTCGATGGCAGCTAATAACATGGTTCCATTGCATTGTAGCTATTGTTGTGGGCAAAGGATCCATATGTGTCAATGGATGCTCAAGCCTACTGTCATTAAGTGGGTTCCAACTCATAATGACTCTAAAGGACAGAGTAGGACTGCTCCTTAGGGTTTCTGAGACAGTAAACAGTTAAGGGAGCAGACAGCCTCATCTTTCTCCCACAGATTGGCTCTTGTGTTTGAACCGCTGACCTTGTGGTTAGCAGCCCAATGTTTAGTTCATAACACCACCAGGGCTCCTTAGGGATTCTCAGAGATCCACAAAAGCTCAAGAATAGCTGCTGGGACCTCTCAGACAATTGGGAGATCCTAGAAGTACTCATATTGCAGAGATATGCAGTGAAATGTGTGGGTGTCAGAGGGTGAAGGGACTGGGAAGACCACCCAGATCCTTTCAGGGGGCAGGGTTGAGGGTATGGAATGTTGTTGTTAAGTGCTGTCAAGTCGGTTCCTACCCATAGCAGCACTATATAGGGTTTCTGAGGAGCAGCTGGTGAGTTTGAACCACTGACCTTGCAGTTCAAATGGTTTTGCAGTCTTACGCATTAACCCACAAATGGAAAAGAAGAGAAAGTTGGAGTGATTGTGGGGACAGAATGTCAGCACTTTAGGAAATGTCAGAGATGCCTGGGAGAATGACATTTCTATCGGTATGAGAGCCCAAAGCAGGAAGCTGTATTTTATGGTTAGATGGTGAGTTTGGTTTTAAACATGTTGATTTTAAGAGGACGGGCATATTTGTGGAAATGGAGGCATTTTAAAATCATGAATCACTGGTTATTGGAGCAAGCAGCACCCTAAGAGACTAGCTGCTGATTCCCCAGTGATGACGTCATAAGAAAATAACAGTTAGGAGAGGGGTCAGGCCTGAGATGGAAAGCGGAAGACATGTGGGGGAGCTGATCATTGAAAGCATTATCAAACTAGACAGTTTCTATCGATACTATAATGACCCAGATCGACCCTGTGTGTATCGGAGTAGAGCTGGGCTCCATAGAGTTGTTTTTTAAAATTTTAACTCTTTATTATGAATTGAGTGAAGATCAGTTTTAAATTCCACAAATCACATACTTTGTGTCATCTCCACTATGGCAGTCCCCTCCCTGCAACAACAGGGACCCCACTTCCTCCCTGTGCTGCCCAATTTCCATGCTCCCATCCTTCCCAGCCCTTCTCAACTAGGTCCGTAGGCAAATATTGCCCTTTTGATCTTGATTGATTGCCCCTTCCATGGTGAGCAAACTTGACTAGTGTTGTTGGCCCCCCTATATTCCTGTCTACTGTTTGGCTGAAAATTAAGCCACGAGGGTGAGTGAGTACCATTCCAGACCAGAAGGGTGGTCTAGGGCCATAGTCTCTGGTTCTCACAGTCTCTTTATGACCAGTAAATCTGGTGTCATATGTATGTGTGTGTGTGTATGTGTGTGTATGTGTGTGTATATAATTTTGAGTTTTGTTCCACATTTTCTCCCACTCTACCCAGTACCTTCTAGTGGGGTTCCTGTCAGAGCGCTTGATAGTGGGATCCGGGTACCAGCTAGTTCTGGTCTCAGAGTCATGGTGACTGATGGTCAAGCTCCCCTGCTGCATTGGACTAGTTGATTCCAAGCATCTTTAATTTTCATCACTCCTTCTTCTTCCATATAGAGAGAGACCAATAGCTGCACATTAGATTGCCACTTAGGAGCTTTTAAGATCCCAGTCACTAATCACCAAAGTAGCATTTGTGGACTATGTTATGTCAATTGACCATGGTGTCCCCTGAGACTAGAGTCCTGAGCCCCCAAGTCCGACAACTCATCATGTTAAGATGTTTGAAAATATGTAAGACAGTTTCATCATTTTGCCCACTTATGCTCCACCATATTCATTGGTGTGTTTGCAGGAAAGGTAAATACCCATATACAAATATCCTCCTTGAAGCCCTTATATATGTGTGGGCATACTCTTACTCTCCCTCCCCTACTCCTTCAGTCTGTGTGTCTGTCCGTATATCTACTCCAGAACACTGTTTTTCCAGGGTTCTGTATATAACACGATTACTTCTGTCCCCTTTACCCCTTGCATACCTCTCTGTGTTGTCACCTGTCTTCATCATTCTTTTGCCAACCTCCTCCTTCTTGTATATTACCCTCTCCATCACCTGAGTTAATGTGTCTACCTCCCAACCCTGGTACAGCATTGTGGGTTAATGTACCAGACTGCTAAGCCATTTGAACTGCCAGGTCAGTGGTTCAAGCTCACTAGCTGCTCCTCGGAAACCCTATACGGGGTCACTATGGGTCGGAATGACTCAAAGGCACTTAACAAAAACAACACCTCCCAGCCAGTGAATTCCTCTCCCTTCCCTCCCACCTTTGGTAACCATCAAAGAATATTTCTTTTAGCATGAATACCTTTTCTTGAGTTTTG
Organism: Chrysochloris asiatica; assembly: GCF_000296735.1. Lineage (NCBI taxonomy): Eukaryota > Metazoa > Chordata > Mammalia > Afrosoricida > Chrysochloridae > Chrysochloris > Chrysochloris asiatica. Next base: position 1,135,655 of record NW_006408619.1, on the reverse strand, counting down.
ACAATAGTAGTCTCAGACAATATTTGCCCTTCTGTGATTGACTAATTTCACTTAGCCTAATATCCTCCAAGTTCATCCATATTATGAGGTGTTTCAAAGATTCATCATTAGTTTTCAACATTGCATAGTATTCCATTGTGTGTCTGTATCAACGTTTATTTATCTATTCGTCCTTGGTGGGTATTTAGGCTGACTCATCTTTTTGCTCTTGTGACCAGTGCTGTGCTGGACACTGGTGTGCATATATCTCCTCGTGTTCTGGTTCTTATTTCTTGTGGATTTATACCAAGTAGAGGGATTGCTGGTTCATATGGTATTTTTATTTCTAACATTTTGATGAAGTGCCATAGCATTTTTCACAGTGGTTGCACCATTTCACAGTCCCACCAATAGTGTAGGAGGATCCCAGTCTCTCCACACCCTTAGTCGAGTTTGTTGTTTTCTGTTTTTTGAACTTTGCTACTAGCGCTGGTATGAGATGATATCTCATTGTTGCTTTGATGTGTATCTCCAGTGACTCATGATCATGAACATTTCTTAATATGTTTGTTGGCTGCCCGAATGTCTTCTTTGGAGAAGTGTCTGTTCATGTCCTGTGCCCATTTTTTAAATTGGGTGATTTGTCTTTTTCTTGTAGAGGTGTTGTTTTCTATCAATTTTAGAAATTAGTCCTTGATCTGATATGTCATTGGAAAAATTTTTCCCAGTCTGTGGGTTCTCTTTACTATTTTGGTGAAATCGTTTGATGCACAGAGTATCAAATATTTAACAGATCCCAGTCATCCGTTTTGTCTTCTACTGTGTGTGTGTGTGTTTAGTTATGTGTGACAGTGTATTTACACCATGTATTAGAGTCCCTAAGTTTGTCCCTATTTTTTCATTAATGATCTTTACAGTTCTAGGTTTTACAGTTAGGTCTTCAATCCATACTGAAATTGTTTTTTGTGTATGGTGTGAGATATGGGGCTTGTTTCATTCTTCTGCAAGTAGATTTCCAGTTTTACCAGAGCCATTTGTTGAAGAGACTATGTCTTACCCGTTTAATGTGTTTTGTCAAAACTGACTGTATGTAGAAGGCTTTACTTCTGGGTTCTCAGTTCTTTTCCATTGATTTATAGAGCTCTCATTGGACAGACCCTGTATAGGGTTTCTGAAGAGTGGCTGGTGGATTTGAAATGCTGACCTTTGCAGTTCGAATTGAGCTTTCGGTCCAGTGCTTATCCTACAGTGCCACACCAGGACTTTGTATATAGTTAGTGATCCGTTTTTTCATCTCTTTAAAGAGCGACATTGGAATCTGGATTGTGATTGCATTATATCTACAGATTGCTTTAGATAGTGTTGGCATTTTCACTTCTTCATAGAGCTTTTGATGACTGATTTTTCAGAAGTAGAGTCAAACCTCCAACCTTTTGGTTAGCAACCCACCACGCTAATTGTATCATTCATCTGTAAAGTAGCAGGTCCCAGGATTCGGCCCTGGTCTTTGCCTTCCTGGCTTAGAGGGTTGGAAACAGGCTCCAAGGTAGCTGAGAGCAAGGAGGACAGTCTGAGAAAGAGAGAGCCAACTTGCCAAAGCAGTGAGCAAGAGAGGTGAGTGGTCCTGGCACAAGGGACCGTGGTCAGGGGACTGTCCGAGGGTCCCTGAGCTTGGTCATCAGGGGTCCCTGGTGACTTTTGGGAGACCTCTTTCTTTAGAATGGTTTGTAGAAGAAAGATTTCCCGGAGATTCATGATAAAGGGGGTGCAGTGAGGACGGACTGGCCTTGCTAAAGCTTTGAAAGGGAGGAGTAGTCAGAGGTGCAGACAAGGAGGAAGGAGAATATTTTACAAATAAAAAGAGTGTGTTTGTTACAAATCAGGCAAAGAAATAACGAAGGGAGAGTGTACCATACATGACTCAAATGCTCTCCCCCCAAAAAAGGCATTACAGTTGGGGTGGGACATGCATGTTCCCCACCTGTCCTTCAGCTCCTGACACAAAACCCTTCCGATAGTGGCAGCTGGAGTAGAGGAAACAGAGTGTGGGACACCCCAGAAACCAGAGGAAGGAGCGGAGCGAGAGGTGATGCCAACACTCCTGAGACTGGCCCTGGGGAAATGGCAGCAGAGCCTCAGAGCTGGGCCTGTGTCAGGTGACCTGCTCTTGGCCTCATCCTGGGTCCAGTCTGCATCTGTGAATGACACTGAGGAGCCTGGCTGCCCCCTGCCTTCAAAAGGGAGGAGGGGGACGGGATTTAGGGAGTGTTCAGCTGGGTGGATAGAGGCCTGTTTCTCCCTGGTGGGCTTTGAGCTGGGACACCCTCAGTAGTTCCTTCCCCTCTATGGAAGGGAGGATATTTGCTGAGGCTACAACTTAAGGTGATCACGAGACAGTCACCTTGGAGGGAAAGAAAAGAGACTATTTTCGGGGAAGAGGAGGACACAGGAACATCCTCACAGTGACAGGAGGGAAGACTGTGACTCACTCATTCTCCTGATGACCCACATACAACACAACAGAGTGATTCCTGGGCCCATGCTGTCTTTACGACATCAGGATATTTCAGTTCATTGTCACCAACATTGTGTTATTCCAGCCCCTAGAGGACACCTTTGCCCTGACCACCCCTCCTTTCTCAGCATTCCCTCTGCCTTTCCTGGCGTGACGCTAGATCAACACTTGACTTCCAAACACAAGGTCGGCAGTTCAAATCCACCAGCTGCTCCTCAGAAACCCTATACAGTGTCGCTATGAGTCAGAACCAACTCGATGGCACTTAACAATAACAGTACTCTCCAATGTGCTGGAAACTGTCATATCCTGAAACAGTCCTTTCCTGTCCACAGCAAAGGTACCCTCACCTGCTATTTCCCGTTACCGCTTCCTTCTTAGCATCACCAGGGCAAAGGCAGTATGTATGGCCCTATTCCTCTGCTTTGGGGGGCTTGGGTTGTTGTTGTTTTTCTTTTGGTATGTGTGTGTTTTCTACCCCCAAACTAGATTTGGTTGTTGATGTTGTTTTCAAACGGGCTGTTGAGTCTGTTCAGACTCATAGCGGCCCTGTATAGGGTTTCCAAGGAGCAGCTGGTGAGCTTGAACCACTGACCTTGAAGCTCAAGTCGACTTTGCAGTCCAATGCCTTCAAATTAGAGAGTAGCTTGGTCTCCATCCCTACATACAGCTTAGCGCCTGGCACCTAGTGTTTGGTGGGGGCGGAGAGGAGGGCAGAGCAGAGAAGGCACAGGAACTCAACCGTGGCCAACTCGCTTGCCAGAAAAAATTTAATAATAACAATAATAAAAATAGTGTCTACTATCTGCCAAGCCGTTTATAAGTATGCATTATCTTGTTTATACTTTACACATTTTAAGGCTTGGAGGAACTGGGTTTGAATACTCAGCAAGTTCAGTAACTCTAGGGATCATACCAAAGCCCCCTTTTTTTTTGCTACCTCATTTTTGAAAGTAGTGATCAAAGAGGCGTTTCTGCACTGAAAACATGACGACTACAGCCCCGTTTCTCCTGGCCCCTACCAGTCCTCCCCCACTGCTGCCCACCTCCATGCCTGTACAGCCCCTTCTGCCAGCGTGTTTTACAGAACTAGATGATTTGTCTATGGTAAAAAGGGCTAAGTCTCCTGTTACCTAGTCAGTGGACTGTGGTCACACGGAGAAGTCCGCAGGGGAATTCTCTTTACTCCTGGATTAGTCTCAACCCAAAGAGAGGCCTAGTGTTCCCCTCCACCCCAGCCTTCTTTCCTGAAATTGCCAACAGGAAATGGGTGATAGATTTGGGGACACTGTGAAGCCCTGAGGACATGAGCCGTTGTTCCCAGAGGACCTTCTGGAGCCATCACCCAGATCCTGGGGCAGACAGGCCTGGAAATCTTAACTTCCCTTCCAGGCCCCAGCACCCCTTTGGGACCCACACTGATGCTCAGGGCAAGAGAGAAAGCTAGGTGGAGAGTGGGGAGAGGACTCCCTGCTAACCCCATCTTTGCACTGCTCATTGGTGGGTGAGTAGAACAGAAACCAGGTTGCCAGCCTTCTGCACTCCCCAACTTTTTGTCAGAGGCTTCTGGAAACGTTCAAAGCATTAGGCTCAATCCTCCTAGAATGAGGGGCCAGAACTAGTCAGATGGACAACCCCAGCCCTGTATACCCCAACTGAGCCTCCTACCCTTCACCTAGTTCTGGTTAGTCAGGTGGAGGGACCCAGTAAGTGATGATGTGGCCCTGCTTTCCAGCTTCTCGTCTCAGTTTGCTTTTTTTGTTCAATATGCAGGGATCTCAGGACCCAAAGAGTTCCAGTTTTTTACAATCACAATTACCCTGTTAACAACCACTTACAACTGAATCCTATACAGCTATCAGCATCTTCACCCACCTTCTCTCTCCAGACCCGTCTGGAGAAAAACATCATTTTATGGCAGTTAGAGTATGGATAGAAGAGCCGTAAACTCTCACCCCAAAGTTACCAGCTGCAGTAGTGTGTGTTGGGTGAAGTCTTCTCCATCCCCTAAGTCATCGCGCGGAGTTCTTGTCTTTACCCCTATTCAATTCAGAACGTGGCTCACAGGGAGGAGACAAGAGACAAAACCTCACCTCTCAGGTGGTCCCCAGAGCCCTGGGTTCTTACAGAACACTGGGTCCGGGCAGGGAGTGGAGGCTGAAGCTGGTACCTGAAGACTTGGGGGTGAATGTGCTTCTCAGAAGTCAGGACAGACTGTTTCTTCCTATTCTCCCAGAGGTCAGTCAGCCAGTGAGCCCCAGAAAGCAGCCTCAGACCAAACACCAAACCAAGCCTATCTCTGTGCAGGCGATTGTGAATCCTAGCAGAATTGCCTCATGGGATTTCCAAGGCTGTCGTCTCTACAGATGTGGACTATCCCGTCTTTTTTCAGCACAACAGTTGGTGAGTTCAAGCCTCTAACCTTCGGGTTAGCAGTTGGACATTTTGACCACCACACCACCAGGAGAAACCTGTCATGGTGCTCCCAACTTCTTCCTACCAGCCCTTTTGTTTTCTGAAGCTCATGGGAGAAAGTCCTTGGAACCAGAAGCCAGCAACTTTTCTGCATGGTCCTGGCTGGGAGGAATGAAAGGAATGTGGGGATGAAGGTTCTCTGATATGTCTGACTCCCCCTCACCCAGTCCTTGTTCTTCCAGGGGCCTCTTTTGAATCTGAACTTCATCTACAGGAAATCAGAGCCTGGCCCAGACCCATCATTGCCTCTCTCCTGTGCCCAGCACTGATCCAACATTCAGAGACACCCAAGTGCTAAGGGGAAATGTGGGAAGAATTGTAGGTGCATTATGACAGTCGTAGGCTCCAAGGGCTAAAAAGAACCACCAGAAAAGCAAAGTTCTTCACTGGAAGCATCCTCAAGCTGGGAGGGTGAGCGGGGGCCAGTACTTCCTGTGGCGAGAACTCTGCCATTGTCTCTGGCCCAGGGGAGTCTGCAGCAGGGACCCAGCCCCTCACCTCACTTCCTCCTCTCTCAATCATCTGCATCTTTCCTCAGTCCAAGCCTCCCAGCTGTCTCACAGCCAGATTCAACAGCATTTATTGAGCATTTATTTATTGCTGATGTCCGATGGATCTTGGCTAAAAGCAGAGAATATCAGAAACATATTTATCTGTGCTTTATTGACTACGCAAAGGCCTTCAACTGCGTGGATCATGACAAGCTATGAACAACATTGCAAGGTATGAGTATTCTGGAATACTTGATTGTGCTCATGAGGAATCTGTACCTGGACCAAGAGGCCGTGTTTCAGTGGAAACACTGAATGGTTTAAAATTAAGAAAAAAATTAAGGTTGTATTCTTTCAACATACTTATTCAACCTGTATGCAGAGCAAATAATCTGAGAAGCTGGGTTATATGAAGAAAAATGTGGCATCAGGATTGGAGGAAGACTCATTAACAACCTGCGATAT
>NW_006408619.1:1111496-1129165 GCF_000296735.1 Chrysochloris asiatica | reverse complement strand
AGAAGGATATCATGTTTGGTAATGTGAAGGGTCAGAGAAAAAGAGGAAGGCCCCCAGCAAGATGGATTGGTCAAGTGGCACCATCAATGGGCTCAAGCGTGACAGTAGTAGTGAGGTTGCCCCATGATCGGGCAGTGTTTCGTTCTGTTATGCATTGGGTTGCTATGAGTCGGTACCAACTCGATGGCACCTAACAACAACAACAGCTATGTGCTGGACATTGGGCTAGGGCTTACACACTAATTTTTTTTCACTGAATTCTCATCTTCTCCCCAAAAAGTCAACTGAGATACAGAAAGAGTTAATAATCTTGAGGAAGATGTTAAGGAAGAGATTGAGAAACAAGGTTTTGGAGCCTGAAAGCTCAGTTTGAAATTCTGGCTCTGCATTTCTGAACTGTGTGACTTAATCTCTTTCTGCCTCACATTCTGTAAAATGGGGATACAGAGACAATAGGCTGTTCCCTGGATAGAGAAAATAATTACAAAGCATAAATACAAGCCTAGACATGGAAAGACACAAATACATTAGATTATCTGCCCGACCACTTGCCCAGAAATCTCCCAGCTAGACCAGAATAAAGGATGTACATCCATAGTCAGATTCCTCCTTCCTCCCCCGTGTTGGCTCCTCTCAAACGGACTCCGTTTTCCCAACACCATGCCAAGGCCCGGATGCATCAACGAAACCACTTTGTGCTTCTTAGCTCAAAGGTTGGAATTTTCCAAGGTAAGAATGGAGAAACTAAAGGTACAGATGCCCAGAAACAGAGTCTGGGTTTCTCAGTAGGATGTCATTAAAACTTGGCTGCATGGAGCCGCTGGGAACTCTAGACCCAGAGGAGGAGAGGAGCTGTGTGCTGACAACCAGGGGGCAGGCTTGTGGGGTATACCATTTGGTTGGTTGATGATGCATGGAGGGGATTGTAACCATGGCATTGTAATGATATATGATAGGATGAATGTAAAGCTAATGTTCTACCATGTAAACTATCATATAATTCACAATAAAAAATTAAATAAAAAAAAAACACCAAGCATCACACAAATAAAATAATTAAGATTAAAAAAACAAAAAACCTGGCTGCAGATTAGATTCCCTACAGCCCTTGTTACCTGTCCGTCCTCCCTCTGTTGGGGTGAGGTCTCATCTCCAGGGTGTGGCCTATGGTCCCCAGCTCAGAGGGAAGTCACCACTGTCTCCTCTATCCCTTACACTCTCTGTGACCTGACTCTGTCCACTGCTTTCACCCTACCTCCCTGCCCGGTCCTAGCTGCTTCCCTTAGAAGCCACAGGCTGAGCAGGTCCCAGTTGAATCTCTTGCCTCGTCTTGTCCTTTGCCTTTCCAGCTTAGCCTTGCCATTTACTCTGGAAATGATCAGGCCTCTTCATGATGATTCATTCCCATCGTGAGACTTGCCTTTTGAACCCCTTGGTGTGGCGCTGTAGAAGCACTTGACCACAAGATCATCTGAACTGCAAAGTCAGAGGTTCAAACTAACCAGCTGCTTCTCGGAAATTCTATACATGGTCACTATGAGTCGGAGCCCAGCCCACCACAACAATAGCTCTTTATAACATACCCGAGTCAACTTTGTTATACTGGGGACAAACTGCAACCTAAATATTCCCTCAAATGTCCCTGGTACCTCCTCCTAGACACAGCCTCTGTGTTCACACAGGCTGCCTAAGTCTTGTCAGAGTCCCTGGGTGGTACAAACAGTTAAACATTTGGCTAATAGCTTAGAGGTTGGAAGTTCAAGTGCGTCGGGAGAAAGATCCCCCTTAAAAACAGAATCAGCCATTGAGAGCCTTATGGAACACAGTTCTACTCTAAAGCACATGGGGTCACCATGAATTGGAGGTTAATATTATCATTTAATTGATGCATCTGAATTATGGCATTGGAGGAGAATATTAAAAGTACCATTGACTGCCAAAAGAACAAACGAATCTTTGTTGGAAGATGTACAGCCGGAGTGCTTCTTAGAAGCCATTCTACTTCAGACATATTATCAGGAGGGGCCAGTCCCTGAAGAAGGATATCATGTTTGGTAGAGTGTCCAAGAAAGACAGGAAAACCCCCAATGAGATGGATTGGAACAGTGGCAACAGTAATGGGCTCGAGTGTGACAACTATTGTGAGGTTAGCACAGGACTAGGCAGCGTTTTGTTCTATTATGCACAGGGTCCTTATGAATTGCTAAGGACTCCAAAGCACCTAACAAATTATAACAAACAATGTTGTCATTTATGCTGCTGTTATTGACCTCTAGGGGGCACCTCCCCTGATGATTTTAGCATCAGTCTCCCACATTTCCTTTTGCCTCATCCCCTGCCTGTTGTTCAGTGTCGTTGAGTCCGTTCCAGCTCATAGCTACCTTCTGTATAGGGTTTCCAAGGAGCGGCTGTTGAGTTTGAACTGCCGACATTGCAGTCCAGTGCATTAATCCCCCGTGCCACACACCTAACATGGCACCTAACAACAACAACAACAAACCCACACACAGGCCCAGACACACACCTGAGGTCTTTTGTTCTTTTATCTACTCATTCCCTCACTCAGTCACTCCGTTTGTTCTTGTGGTTAAGTGCTGTTCCGACCCATAGTGACCCTGTATAGAGTTTCCAAAGAGCAACTGGAGGGTTTGGACCACCGACCTTGCAATTCAAACGGACCCTGTGATCATGTGCTATCCTCTAGTGCTGTGAAAACCACGTTGAATAAGACATGACCTCTGTCTTGCAAAAACTCACAGCCCTAGTAAGGGAGACAAGCCCGTAAATAAGCAATTAAATTCTAATGGGACAAATGCTAAAATCTATACGAGGGGAAATTGAAAAATGTTGTTATAAAATCATTGTTAGCTGCTGTTAAGTCATTGAGTCAGTTCTGACTCATAGCCACCCTCTATAGGGTTTCCAAGGACCAGCTGGTGGGTTTGAACTGCCGACCTTGTGGTTCATAGCCCAGCTCTGATCCTACAGCGCTACACCAGGAGAGGTTTCTAAATCAGGAAAGTTCCTGGAGAAGGTGCTACGTGGTGAGAGTCTGTCAGGGATGAGTTTCAGCCGGGCTCCACAGCCAGGCTTCCGTGAGAGAGCACCATGGGCATCAGTGGCATCATCCCAGGGGTCTGGGCCTCACTCACCCTGCCTAGCTCTAGGGATCCCCAAGGGGTGCACAGTTAACACACTCACTGCTAACCGGAAGATTAGCAGTCTGCGTTTACCCAGAGGTGCTTTGGAAGAAAGGCCTGAGGATCTACTTCCCCAAAACTGAGCCATTGAAAACCTGCTGAGTCAGAACCAACTCAATGGCATCTGGTACACATGTTGAAGAAAAGGAGACACGGGTTTAATCTCTGGCTGCCCTTGTTCTGGACAGACCCCAGCACCCCAGCAGTGAAGCAGGAAGAGTGATTGTCCTCTGGTTCATTCACTCCATTTTCCTTCACCCAAAGCTGCTGAGGGGCCCCTCATGGACTGCGCTGTTGGAAAGCAGCTCCCTGCAGACAGCTGATCCAAGGATGCGCTGCGTCCCTCAAACAGCAAAATCCCAACCAGTGTTCGCATCAGCCAGTGATTCTTCATTCATCCCCAACAGAACCCCATTTCACAGAGAAGGAAATGAATGTCCCGAGGGGACCTGGGTTCCCAAAACTAGAACCTCAGACTATTCATCGATGGTCCCGTCTGGGCCACTTGGAGTCTGGCTGAATGCCCCTAAGTGGTGACAGTGACCGTCACTGGAGCCAAGAAGTGGACGTTCATCTTCAAACAGACAGGGCTGGGAAGGGGCACATCAAACACCTGAGAAAAAGTGACTTCAAAGTCTGCCCGCCCCTGGTGCCTTCCAGGAATTTTCTCATTAAAAGGCTTCAGCAGACTTGACTAGGGATCTAGCTTCTGAGTTCTCACCCATCAAACACTGAACAAAAGGGAACCGAGGAAGCTATTGGTAACGCAGAGGATTTTCCAGTCCCTTTGGGGCAGGTTCAACAGGCATCTGCTTCCCTTTGAAAGAGCAGAGATTTACCCACAACATGCAACATGAATTCAGTAAGTTTGTTGCACTGCCAGCCTTTCTGTTAAGGGCTGTCAGTAGCTTCTATTTCTTTTAGAATAAAAAAGAAAATGAAAAACCACAGCTCGGGTTAGCATTGTGTCTATATCACAAGGCTTGGTTATTGTCAGTAATAAGCCCTAAATAACTGGCCAGCAGAGAAATGGATGGCGTTTTCTATAAACTCCTTCATAAAGGTTGCATTTAATGTCTGAATAACATTGTATCCTTTCTGGTGAGGAAGGAGGGAGAACTTAACTTGATGGGTTTCCCAATTAGCTAACTTGCTGTCTCAGAACTGTATGTTGACTAACCTTTTCTGCCCCCTTAATCCTCCAGAGCCTCCTTGGTTGTATATGAATTCCTTACTTGCAGAAAGTAATAGGTAAGGGCAGGGAACGCCAGGATCTACTGCAGCTAGACCTGGTCCAAAGTCCTACCCTACCAGACGGCAGGCTGTGTGGCCCTGAACAAATCACATCACCTTTTTGAAACTGCGTGTCCTATTTCTGAAACCAAGGAAAAAAGAAGATACTGGGACCAGACCCCAGGACCCTGACTTCACCTATTCAGGAAGGAGGAATTGGCTGCTATTGTCTGTCAATCACTGATGGGGAAGTTGAGTAAGACTGTTGTTGTTAAGTGCCATCAAGACAGTTCTGACTCATCAGGACCCTGTGTAGGGTTTCTGAGGAGACAGGGAAAGTACAATGTCCATTTCAAGGTGAGCATGCAAGAACTCCTTTAAAAGAGCGATGGGGGTCAGCCTGGAGTGAGCTGGGGGATGCGGAAACAGACAGACAGTCTGCATGAGTCTTCAAAGACGTCTGTGCCATGCTGGTGAGAGAGAGAAGAGTAACTGAGAAGAATATGGAATTTCTGTAGGATTGTTTATTAAGATGAGAACAGCAAGTATGTATTTAAATGCTAATGGGCACGAGCCAGCTGCTTGGCACAGTAATTAGGAACGCGGGCCCTTGAGCCAGTCTGCTAGGCTCAGATCCTACTTTCCCTACTTAGTATCTGTGGGACCCTAAGCAAGATTCGCAACTTCTCTGTACTTTTGTTTCTTTTCATATAAAAAGGGGCAGTGGCCATTCCAACATCACAGAACTATTGCAGGCTCAGATGGATTCGTAGAAAGTATGAGGAACAGAGACTGGCATATAGGTCGACAATACTGGAATGATCACCCAGCTGGCTGGAAGCTGTTGGGTCCATGGAGAGAAATTCTAAAAGGCAAAGAGCTGTGAGACTCAGTACAGATGGAGACACAGGGTTTGTATAGTGCAGTTGGCTCCTGGAATGCCAAGAGCATCAGTGAAGGCAAATTCTTTCTTCCTACAAATATACCTGTTGGACTTAGGTGTCATCCAGGTGGCTCTGACTCCGAGTGACCGTGTGCACAACAGAATGAAACACTGCCCAGCCCAGCACCTTCCTCACAATCATTGTTAAGCCTGAGCCCATCGCTGCTACCACTGTGTCTATCCATCTCGTTGGGGGTCTTCCTTTTTTTTTTTTGCTGATCCTTCGTACATATTGTCAGGAGGACCAGTCACTGGAGAAGGATATCATATTTGGTAAGGTGGAGAGTCAGCAAAAAAGAGGAAGATCCCCAACGAGATGGATTGGCCAAGTGGCAGCATCAGTGGGCTCAATCATGGCAACAGTAGTGAGGTTGGCCCAGGATCGGGCAGTGTTTCGTTCTGCTGTGCATAAGGTCTCTATGGGTGGGTACCGACTTAATGGCACCTAACAACAACAAACACTTTTCCTGGAGTCCTGGTGTGGCACTGCAGTGTAATGCGCTACATTGTAAGGTCGGTTTGAACCTCAAGGTCAGCAGTTCAAACTCACCAGTCACTCCTTGGAAACCTTATACAGAGTGTCTCTGGGTTGGAACCGACTTGACAGCACTTAACAGTAATAACAACTATAGGCCAAGGAGCTTGGAGGCTCTGTACAATAAGCACTAGACTGTGAACCACAAGGTTGGCGACTCTAACTCACCAGGTACTTCTCTGGAGAAAGATGAGGCTTTCTGCTTCTGCAAAGATGTGCAACCTTGGAGAGCCTATAAAGGGCCAGTATGAGTTGGAACCAACTCAGTGGCACTTAACAACAACAACAACAACAACTATGGGCCTGGTGTTATGCTGGGGAGGGGCGGGGTGAGGTGCAGCAGTCATCCAGACAGACACATGCCTGCCTCATGTTAGCAGCAGAACCAGACAGTACATTTCATATACTAGTGTTTAATGCTAGATAGAATCAAATGATGGAAAGACATTTTCTTGTTTGCTTTGGACCATCTGGGAAGACCAATCACTAGGCAAAGGCATTATGGCTGGTGGAGTGTCAGCAAGAAGAAGAAGGTCCACAACAGTCATAACCATGACTCACACATGAAGATGGCCAGGACAGGGTGACATTCCCTTCTGTTCTCCGTGAGTCAATGCCAATTTGGCAGTAGTGTAAGCAGTTAATGTGCTTACTTGATAGCTTGATAACCAATCATTTAGAAGTTCAAGTCCTCCCAGAGAGACTCTGAAACAAAGACCTGCAATCTACTTACAAAAAATCAGCCACTGACGGCCCTGTGGAGCTCAGTTCTACTCCCACACACATGGGATCGCCATGAGTTGAAATCCACTCAATGGAAAGTAGGACCAGAGAGAGCATTTGAGCAGTTTGGGAGTTTGAAGGATGAGCAAGTAAACCTAAAGGGCATCTTCTGGAAAACAGAGAACAATCTACTCTGAAGCTCCTTCCCTTTGCTTATCATGCTGTTGTTTGTTGGTCCAGTTGTTGGGATTTTTGGTTTCTTGACGTTGAGGTAAAATCCACACCGAGGACTGTTGTTGTTAAATGCCATTGAGTCAGTTCTGACTCATAGTAACCCTCTGTAGGGTTTCCAGGGAGCAGCTGGTGGGTTTGAACTGCTGACCTTGTGGTTTGTGGTCCAGTGCTGATCCTACAGCGCCACACCAGGACAGTCTTTGGTTTTCATCAGTAAGTGCTTCAAGTCCTCTTCCTGTTCAGCAGTCAGGGTTGTGTTATCTGCGTATAACACAAGCTTGTTGTGTTGGAAGGTTGCTAATGAGTCCTCTGCCAATCCTGCTGCTGCGTTCTTCTTCATATAGTCCAGTTTCTTGGATTAATTGTTCAGCATATAGATTGAATTAATATGGTGAATGAATACAACCCTGATGCCTTTGCTGATTTTAAACACTGTAGTATCTCCTTGTTCTATTCGGATGACTATATCTTGGTCTATATACAAGTTCCACATGAGCACAGTTAAGTGTTCTGAGATACCCATTCTTCACAATGTTATCCATAATTTGTTATGATCCATACAATTGAATGCCTTTGCATAGTCAATCAAACACTAGTAAACATCTTTCTGGTATTCTCTGCTTTCAGCTAAGATCCATCTGAAATCAGCAATGATACCTCTCAGCAATGATACCTTCCAGCTCCTCATTTGAATTTGGTTTAAATTTCTGGCAATTCCCTGCCAATCTACTGGTGCAACCATTTTTAAATTATCTTCAGCAAAATTGTACTTGGGTATAATATTGTGTAGTAATGATATTGTTCAGTCATTTCCGCACTCTATTGGATCATCTTCCTTTGGAGTGGGCACCAATATGGATCTCTTCCAGCCATATACTTACAGTGTGTCCCTGAGATGTCCAAAGGCAGAAACCGTGGGGGTCTTTATGTGTAAATTTAAAAATGCACAGACGCTTTTAGTACCTCACTCCCTGAAAAAAAAAATGACAGGAAGAACTGTTTAAACTCGTAAATTGTGCTTTAGTTTAATCTTCTATTCTCAAGACGAATTAGCTATTTAAGTTGGTCCAGACTTTTAATTAAAGCTCTCAGCTCTGGAAAGTTCATTTATTGAGTCTGATTCTCTAGTGAACAACCGCAAGCATGGGGACTTCCTACACAGCTATGAGACCCCAACACACTGGATGCAACCTTGTTGTTGTTGTTAAGTGCCATTGAGTCGATTCCAGCCCATAGCAACCCTGTATAGGGTTTCCAAGGAGCATCTGGTGAGCTTGAACCACCAACCGTGCAGTTCGAACCAACTTCGCAGTCCAGCACATTAACCCATAGCACAACATTACCCATAAACACTTGGACTTGAAAACAGAGGCTAAACTGAAATGCAGGTTTCAGATGTGTTACTTAGCTTTGATTAAAACAAAGCTGTGGTGATGCGATGGTTAAAGCACTTAGCTGTAACCAAAAGGTGGTTCAAGCCCAACCAGAAGCCTGACAGGAGAAAGACATGGCAGTCTGCCTCTGTAAACTTGGACATCCATGGAGAGCCTATGGGCACTTCTACTCTGTGCTGTACACTTGCTTTGAGTTGGAATCAACTTGATGATGATGGTTTTTTGTTTCATTTTGTTTTTTACTGAAACAGATTGTATAGTGTTTCTTTTTGTAAACATAACCATTTTTATTTGTTAGGGTTTATTGAGTATATTGTACTTGGAGGGGATCCCATGTCAGTGCTGAAGAGGAGATTGATACTAAAATTGAGACCTTGACGATCCATCGTTGGTCTCTGTCATCACTGTGGTAGAGGATATCGCAGCAGGATCAAATGGATATTACTATTGCTGATATTATACCTTGTTTTATAGAGTTCTTTCTCATGTTGCTCTGTGCTTTCACATGTATTTTCTCATTTGGATGATCTAAGCATCTATGTTTCTATGATTTCTGTGCTTTGCGAATTACCTTTTGCAAATTTTTCTTACCCTGTCACCTTTTCCTGTCACTCAGCTAAGCAGGTACCAGCCTTCACTGTTCACAGAGGAAGTAGGCTTATTTTAATAACGTTTGAGACAAAATTTAACTGGGAAGCAAAAGAGCCCCTTGTCAATTTATGAGATTTGTTCTATGGCCACACATCTGCAATTTGAGTCTGCTGATACGCACTGGACCCCTTGGTTAACTAGGGCATGAAGCTGTGTCTTGGAAGGTTATGAAGAGTGTGTGGGAACACAGTGTGCAGAGTGTAGGCAGGACTTTAGAAGAAATGTCCTGGTTGATGTTGTTTGTGGTTTGATCCACTGAGTCCCTGTTGGGCAAGGGTTAGTGCAAGGTGAAGAAGTTGGCAGGCCATTGATTCTACCCACAAGAGGATTGCATTCTAGTGTGACAAGCAGGTAGGGAAGTGGGAACTCCGACACAAACCCCCAGATCTTGGTTTCTCCGACTATTAAAAGGAGCAGTTTAAACTATATAGACGATAAGATTTCTTTCAGTCTTCCCATCTAGGAGTCAATGAAGTAATTAAATACATGGAAGTGACATGTACTATAACGGAATCGGCTGTTCTGGGAGGAGAAGCAAAAGGGGGCTGAGTATTAAACATTGGGATGGCTCTGGAGGAAGGCACAGACATTGGGGTTAAAGCTTAGCCTGGGAAAGTGATGGGACTAGAATGGCGGGCGGGCAGGGAGGCTGGGGAGCTCTCTTCTAAGAGGAAGCAGACAGAAAATAAACATAACTGAGGCAGGTTTTCCCCATCTGCCCCATTGAAGGCGCTGTCTGGAGGCAGCTTTGGTCTTCACAACTTGGGAATGGATAGGGGTTGTTAAGAATCTCTAGATGACACAAACAATTAAGTACTGCACTACTATTCCAAAGACTGGCAATTCAAACCTGCCCAGAGCACCTCAGAAGTAAGCCCTGGCTGTCTGCTTCTGAATAGGTCACGATTTTGAAAACCTTAAAGAGCAATTCTGCTACTCTGCACACATATATTGCCATGAGTCTGCTAACAACAACAAGGAGCTGGTATTTGCATCTAGTGGGTACAGGACAGGGATGCTGGTAAACATCCTACAACACACAGGACAACCCCTTCGACAAAGAATTATCCAGACCAAAATGTCAATCTGCTACGGATGAGAAACCCTGAGTTGTTGGAGGAAGGGTTGGTATGAAACTTATTGTGCCTCAAGTCACCAGGATTGGAGACAGGAAAAGACAAAGACCCAAAGAGCCAGCTCTCTGAAGGCCAAGTTTCTAGCTAACTTCAGCATGATCCAAGGCTGTTCTCACCTATATCCCACTTAGATTTCAGGGAAGACATTGAACTAGGATTTGTTGAGGTTTGCTTTTTGTCTAAACAGAGTTTTAAATTTTTATGAAGTCAGATCTTCCTACATTTCCCTTGTGGTTTCTTGTAAGGCTTCTGAATTTAAACAGTCCTTCAAGTACGTTCCTCATACCACACCAAATATCTGATAAATATTCTTTTCCATTTTCTTATCCTTTTATTATGATTCGCTTCTTTAAATATTGAACTAATTCAGTCTTTCTCAGAAGGTGGTACAAGTACCCCTGGTACTCACAGTGGTAATAGAAGATGCCTTTAGGCATTTTGTTGATCAGCATTTATTAGTGCTAATTAATGGTTTTGTGGGTTTTTAAAATAAGACTGTCAGCACGATATCAGACCTGTATGTTCATAGATGGTTTTACCTAGGATAGGGGTAGATTCCTAAAAATGAGTCCATTTTAAAATTTAAGTAGACAATGCGGATAATAGGCAAATATGGCAAACTGGTGATTGTTGTTGTCAGGTGCCATCGAGTCGGAATCGATAGAGATCATAGAATTACTAAAGTTTGGGGTGCTGTTGTTATGTAAATACCACTGAGTTGGTTCTGACCCATAACGACCTTGTGTAGGATTTCTGAGGAGCAGCTGGTGAGTTTGGATCATGGACCTTGTGGTTCAACCAACCTTGAGGTCCAGTGCTTATCCTACAGCACTACCCTAGGACTCCTGCAGGGCCCAGCCGTGCACGAATCAGGTTCCAGGAGGCCGACCGCGGATTAAAGTGACAGGAGACTCAAGGTGGTCAGTCGAGAGTGCTTTAATGTCTTACAGATTCAGTTTAAATACATATTTCTTAGGTATGAGGGAGAGGGCAAAATCATACATCTTTAGTTAAATGATTCACAAGGCCTTTGCTAGATCACAATACTATTGACATCATTCAGTGAGAAAAATAGGTTGGAAATCAGAATAATATGTTGGAAATCAGAAATGTGTAAAGATTGGTTTCGTAGGTAGGGAACACAATTTCCAGGATAATTATAAAGATATGGATCAAGAGCTACGTACTACAATAGTCACATACGTCAGCGTAATTTTCTTAACTAATTTGTTTTTCTACTATACAGGTCCGTGTGGTCTTGGCCCATTGCTGATGGCTAGCAAGGTCTTCCTTGTAGCTCTCTCCAAAGTCTTCCTTGGTTTAGAGAGCTACCGCCTGGTGGGCTTCACACACTTCCCTTAAATCCTACAGACTCCCATTTGAATTCCACTTTGCTGTCTAGAGTAGGGGAACATTGAACTGATTTCACTCAGCTCACCCCAGATTACTCAACAAATCCTCCAACACAATTACTGAATTTCTCATTGATAAGGCTTTTAAAAGTCATATGCCAATTCTTATGTGCAACATTTCTGGACTATCTTTTGTTCCACTAACTTTTCAGTTACCTTATGTAATGACTGCATTTTTAATTACTGGCCCAGCTGCTCTTTCTTCCTGCAAAGAGTACTGATTTGGGGGTTGGAATGGTGTGTGTGTGGAGGGGGGTGAATGTGACAAATCAATGACAACTATGGTCAACAACGTGCCCTTAGATCAGAACATGTTAGAGGGCCAGAGTCTGCTGGACATTCCAGCAAGAGCTCTGTCATCCCATAGGAAAAATGAGGGCGGAACAAAAGAGAAATATCTACACTATATTAAAACCAGCAAGATCCATGATCTGTTATGAATAACTATACTTGAGTGATGTAATTCAAGCCATCTGGGTTGAGACACTGAACAAGTTAAGGCACCCTTTGTGTTGTCCAACCTGTGAAGTAGGGAACTATTATTACCTGTTGCCAACAATGTTGAAAAAATGTTTTAATCTATCAGGAAAAGTCATGTATATGTGTGTGTAAATAGAAGGGGGTTTCAGGCAGTTCTTGGAAAGATGGAATGAAAAGATAATAAAATTATTCCACAAACTTTGTCAAAAAGTATTGCTACTAAGGGTCCAGTTCATACATACACGGGTAACTTCAGACGAGTTCTCTTAGTGCAATACATTTGTCTTAGCGTCTAGTGCCTTAATTAGCTAGTGCTGCTATAACAGAAAGACTACAAGTGGAGGGCTTTAACCCACAGAAATTGATTTTCTCACAGTTTAGGAGCCTAGAAGTTCAAGTTTAAAGCACCTGCTCTGGAGGAAAGCCCTTGTCTCCTTTGAGCATCTGTGGACCCAGCATTCCTTGGATGTCTCCATGTGTCTTAGCATCAATCTTTCTCTGCATCTGGGAGCTTCACAGAGCAGGGTCCCAGGGTCAAAGGATGCACTCCACTCCTGGCTCTGTTCCCTTCTCTCTCCTTTAGCTTCTTGTATGGTAAAAGGTACTGCATGTCACACCCCCTGGGAATCTCCCTTACACCGCATGAGGGTCATGATGGATCTGTCCCATAATCCTTTTATTCATTTACTCCCATCACCAACATCATAAGAGTCATGGTGGATCATTACTTGACTACAAAACTACTGAGCAATGTGTCCCAGCCAAGCTGACACAATTCAATCCATGACAAGGTCCAATCAAAACTGTTACTCCCCAGGGGATTTGTTGGACCAATTCAATTTAAGACATAGAGGTCAGCTCAGAAGGTTATGGCAACTGTTTTATTTTTTGAGATTCCAAACAGGTTCCCTTGCTATATTGTCTCAAAGGACACAGGACGATCACAAGGACTTATTAGGAAGAAGTTTCAAGAAAATTGAAAACAGCATTGTTGCGAAAAAGACCAGGAAACTTGTGTCAAGGAATTTTTCCCATGACAACAATGCACGTGTTGATTCTCCCAGGGCAGAAAGGGCTGTCCTGTGAAAATTTCCTTGGTAAGCTTTACCCCCTCCACTCTGCAACCCTGATCTTGCTCCCTCAGAATTTTGTTTTGTTCCCCAAACTCAAAGAACATTTCAAAGGAACATGATTTCCAACCTTCAAGGATGCCCAAACTGCCATTTGGCATGGCGTCAAAGTGCAGAAGGCTTAGTGAGATGTAAGCCCCACCTTCAGAAGTGTGTAGACCAAGATGAAGGAGATGTCGAGAAACAGCACCTTCATGTTGTGGTACTTTTATTTAACGATTTATTTTATGGTTTTTGTAGCAATAGACTTACTCTCATACATACACACACACACACACACACACACAATGTTACATATACTTACATGTCAATTCTAAGGAAAGCAGATAGAAAAATCTAGACTTCAAAACAGTGTGGAGCCATGTATTAATGTCCCCAACAGAATTCTCACTAAATGACAAGGTTCCGTCAAACACACAGCGTCTCCAATGAAAGGCTAGATTGTTGTTGTTGTTAAGTGTCATCCATTCATTTCTGACTCATAACAACCCTCTATAGGGCTTCCAAGGGGCAACTAGTGGGTTTGAGCCACTGACCTTGTGGTTTGCAGTCCAGTGCTTATCCTATAGCATCATACCTAGATTGTTGTTGTTGTTAAGTGCCTTTGAGTCGGTTCCAAACCATAGCAACCCTGTATAGGGTTTCCGAGAAGCAGATGATGAGCTTGAACTGCCGACTTTTGTTGTTCAAAGTAACTTTGCAGTCCAGTGCATTCACCTAATACCACACCAGGATATCCTAGATAGACATTTTTTTTTTTTTTTTTTTAATGACAGCAGAGTACTGAGAAGTCCCTTTCCAAGCCAGACATCTTATAAATCAGTGGACAAAAGGATTTTTGTTTAATAAAAATCATAGTTCCATACACTATTGTAGAGTACTGGTAGAGAGCAGAAGAAAACACATTCATCCCCAACCCAGGACAAACGCAAAGAAAGGTGCGGCTGTCTTGGGCAGATGGCCCCTGTCCAGTGTGAAAGTCAACAGATCTGAATGAAGGCAAGGGCCAGAAAGGACTTCAAAAAGCTTCACTCCAAGAGATGATCCCCCAGATAAAAGAACAAAGGTTTCCATTACCCACCTACTTCCTGGCCTCTCACTAAAGTGACAACACTCAATGTCATTTCTTCTGCCACCAAAAGGTAAATCTATTATCACTTTTGGTCCAAGGCATTGTTGGGTTAATCTTCCTGTCTCTGTTTAGCTTCCAGTGTCTCAAGTTTGGAGAGAATTCAATGAACATCTCACCATGTGTGAGTGAAAACAGAAGGGAGCTAGCAAAGGCTGAGTCACGCTGAGTCATGTTAGAGTAAATGCTGAGTCATATTAGACCAGATATTGAGTCATGCCGAGACTGTGAATGAAGGAAGGGGGAATGTCTCAAGTGGGAATCCTGATGCGAATTGAAACAAGGTTCAGGGACAAGGGGGGAGCCCTAGAGGTTGGCTTCATTGTAAAATGCTTGGGTTTGTGGTTACACTTCTGGAGAGACCAGAGTAAGATCCCACCCTCCCTTTTGTTCTCCAGGTGGGGTGCTGGATCTCTTGACAATTGAAGAGGGTTTTGCAAGGAAGAGCTGGGTTTATAAATAATGCATTTTTCCTTTGTCTTGCAGGAATTCTGGAGGCAGAGGTACAATCAGATCAGCTGTGAACAGCTTACATAGCAAATCTAATAGGTTTGTAAATTAGATTTTGTGTTCATTTGTTTTTGCTGTTAGGCAGCTATTAATCTGCCTCTCCTCTTTGCTGGATGGTGCCTTCCTTAGTTAGCAAATAGATCTGTTTCGTTTCACTTCGGTTTTGTATTTTTCTAATCACTTTGGGGGATGAGCTGTCAATAGAAAAATGGCATGAAATGGCCCAAGGTCTAAAAAGGTTACCAAGATGGAAGACTCGATGGGTAAGAGTTGCTCTCTGGAAAAAAGCATACCCACTTTCAAGCACTTGGGCCACTTCCTAGTAACTTGCATTTTTGCTGAGCAGTGGGGACCCTGAGGGGGGCCAGGACTTTTCAACCAATTTCACTGTAGTAATGGAGGATAAGGCAGAACCTAACGCATTCAAGAGCTTTGCTGAGACGTCTTAAAGTAGTTAGGGAGTCAACTCACAACCACAAGTGTTGCTAAGTCTCATCACTGATTATGCACTGTGCATTCTGAAAGAATAGTGCCTGTCGTAGTATCACTGGACTGAGAGCCTGGGGTCAGTCCTTGGTCAGAAGACAACCTGCCACTGGCTGTTGTTGGACAGTGCCCCTCTGAGTCTGCCCTCATCACCAATAATGTGGTGTTTGGTGGTTATGTGCCTTGGAGTTGGTTCCGACTCATAGTGACCCTGTACAGGGTTTCTGAGGCTGTAAATCTTTACGGGAGCAGAAAGCCTCATCTTTCTCCCACGGAACAGCTGCACCCCAATGGCAAGCATGCTCAGCTGCTAACCTGAAAGTAGGTGTCATTCAAGTTGACCACCAAGGCACTTCAGAAGAAAGGTCTAGCAATCTGCTTCCAAAAACCCATGGATTAAAAACACTATGGAACACTCTGACACACATGGAGTTCTACTGTGACACACATGGAATTATCATGAGTCAGAAATATCTGATATCTGACCTATGTTCTTGTTGTTGTTAAGTGCTATCAAGTTGGTTCCAACTCATAGTGATCCTGTATAGGGTTTCCAAGGAGTGGCTGGTGAGTTTGAACTGCTGGCCTTGTGGTTCAATCTGACATTGCTTTCCAGTCCTTTATCCCACAGGGTCACACCAGGACTGTGGTCTTAGAAGTCCAAATTTAAGCAACAATGGAAGGGAGAAGAGAATACCAAGTTAGATCACATAAACTAGAGCCATGGCTCAAAATGAAAGTCCTGTCTTAAAATATCCTATTTTGATCAAGTTGGAAATGATCAAGTCAAAATCACACAGCATACAGAAGGCAGTCCCCGAGTTAAGAATGAGATTTGGCCGTAAGTGTGGCTTTAAGTCGAATTTGTAGGTAAATCAGGGCAGTTGCATGGGGTTCTTATTTAACCCTATGTTAGTGCAGGAAAAGGTTTGGAGCATTTTCAATGACTTAAAACTGCACAGGTAGTGAGGGAAGGTGATTGTGATAAAGAATTTGTTGTGAATCTATCAAGATGGATTTAATGGTTTCAAAGTAAGGGCAAGTTTTTATAATATTAAAGGGCAAATACAAGTTGTCCTTAAATTGGCCCCTCGTAACCTGGGGGCTAACTGGGCAGTCGGTCAGTTGCCCTTTCCCTACTTGTTGTTACCAGGTGAGACCTGTCAGGTATGCTCCCTTCGGACCCTCTGGGACTGACTTTGGAGACTGCCTGCTCTGTCCCCAACATCACTGCTTCTAGATCTCTGAAGACCACTTGACCACCTTGGAGCTACAAATAAAGCTTATGTTATTCCTGGCGAAATGCACATGAAAGTGCAGATGTTGTTGTTAAGTGCTGTTGAGTCCATTCCAACTCAGATAACCCTGTATAGGGTTTCTGAGGAGAGGCTGGTGAGTTTGAACTGCCAACCTTGTGGTTCAAACTGACCTTATGGTCAAATGCTTAGCTTACAGCACCAAGACTCCTAAGTGTAGATGTTGTTGTTAAATGCCGTCGAGTTGGTTCCGACCCATAGTGACCCTGTATAGGATTTCCAAGGCTGTAAGTGTAGCTAGGATAGAAATGAAAGAGAAAGTCTGTATCACTAGGTTCCTGTCTGTTCTCCTGGGGGATGATGCCCACTTTTGGAGAATGAAGATCCCACCCTCAAACTCAAGTCCTCTATTAACTTGGGATGCTGCCGTCTTACTGGATGGACTATTGAAACACAGTTTAGGGACTCAGGCATACATGAATTCAGTCCTAGTGCTTGTTAGCTGGGGCTTCCTTTTCCTCACTTGATTTTTATTGTTACTAAGTGCTATCCAGCCAGTTCTGACTGATAGCTACCTTGTATAGCTGGTGAGTTTTAACCACTAACCTTGGGGTTCAAACTGACCTTGCAGTCCAGTGCTTATCTTACAGCACCACACCAGGACTCCTCATTTGATTGGAATAATAATAAAATGACTCCCTAGAGTTAGTGGATGAATATAGGGGTTGAGACTTGGGTCTGATAAGTTAAGACTCTAAACTAATTGTTCATGGCATCAGGTTTTGATGAAACTGACCACTGAGTGAGAAGTTCAGAGGTCAGCAGGCAAAACAACTGGAGAATAAAATGCCTGCTGATGCCCCTTGAAGAACACTGTGACTCACTGGCTACATCCCTCAGCTAGTAACTCAAAGGTTGTTGTTATTGTTAAGTGCCATGGAGCTAGTTCCGATTCATAGTGAGCCTGTGTAGGGTTTCCAAGGAGCGGCCAACCTTGTGGTCCAGGGCTTTATCCCACAGCACCATACCAGAACTCCAACTCAAAGGGAGGTGGTTTGAATCCACGCGCCTGAGAGGAAAAATGTGGCAATCTGCTTCCATAAAGATTACAGCCTGGAAACCATATATGGGGCCATATATATGCCCTCCAGTGAGATGGAGTGCTCCTTGGAGGCCAAGATGGCTAAGCTTCGTCTCTCCTACTTTGGACACACTGT
>NW_006408619.1:1085025-1111196 GCF_000296735.1 Chrysochloris asiatica | reverse complement strand
TTCTGTCCTATAGGGCCACTCTGAATCAGGATAGACCAACAGCAAGGAGAGTTTTGGGGTCATTTGTGAGATTTGAGGGGCATCTGAGAGGGCTGGAGAAAGGAGAACACACTCACTAAAGAGAGATATTTCAACTCATCTCACCCAGAGCATGTAGTAAATCTTGAGAACTAACAGGCTCTCTGGAGTTATATGTATGATCCATCCCCTTTATTTTACAGATAAGGTAGAGGCTGGAGACCTGAAGTGGTTTTCCCCACCCCATCTTGATAGTGAGAGTCCTGGTGTGGTGCTGTGTGCTAATGCGTCATGACGACTGCAAAGTCGTTTGAACTGCAAGGTTGTTGGTTCAAGCTCACCGGGTGCTCCACAGAAACCCTATACAGGGTCGCTATGGGTCAGAATCGACTCGACGGCACTTAACAACAGTATCTTGATAGTGAGGGGCAGGGTTAAAGTCTAGTAAGAACCATGGTTGTCTATATAGCCTATCATCTTAGGGTTTGCTTAGAAGTAGAATATTGCCATTATTCATGCTAGAGTGTATCTCCCTTTCGTACCTCTATTACCTTTTGTCTAAGAAAAACCTTGAAGCTACTTTGAGGGATTTCTGAGCAGGGTGCCTCTGGAAAACATTCTTTCTTGATTGAACCTGAGCTCCTGGCTTCTAAGAGCATTGCCCTAGACGGAATGAATCCACCTAAAGTCAGATACTAGGCTTTGGCCACCCTTTTGTTTCTGAGCTAGGTCTTTTGTGTTCGATCTGGTTTAGTCTGATCAATGATGAGAAACTCAACTAGCTACTTAGGAGCAAAACTCCTCATCACAGTATATGAAAGGGTTTCGATCACATCTACCTGCTAAGACAAGCTTCAGGGGAATGCTGCAGTCTTGGGGTGTGGCTGCCACATCTGTGGCCCCTGAGGTCCCTGCTTGCCTCAGGTCTACACAGCGATGGATGGTACCAAGACATGCAGCTTCAGCCTGTGGTCTGTGTGGAGACAGTGTTGATGGTTACTGAATTAGAGAACCTCGGCGCTACTCTCTTCCTCTTCTATACTCCCGTGCGGTTATAAATGGGGAGACTGAAGCTCAGAGAGATAAAGTGATGTAGCATCTGTCCTACAACTTGTGTGATCTTTCCACTACATTCACACTTTATTCTCATGAAAACTGCCAAAAAAATCCTAAAATTCTCTGCCCAGGTCTGCTGGGAAGAGTTCATCTACCTTTCTCAAAACACTCTATTTTTTATTTATTTATTTATTTTTTTATTCCCTACCAAAAGTTAAGTAGATTTGAATCCGAGACAAGTAATGTCATCTGTGGAAGTCGAAAGTATTGAAGAGTGGAGGTATAGGGTTGTGGGGAGAACTAAGACAATGTCCCCCACCCCCAAAAGCATAGTAGAACACTGAGTTAGACCTTGATAAAGTGATTTCATTTACAAAAAAAATATTCTGCCAACCTTTAGGTTGACTGTTCCCAGATAAATGCAGAACACACCCATGTTTGGTTTGAACTCTTTAAAGCTCCAGAATTTGACATCACAAATCCACTCATCATTCCAAGAGGGAGAGTCTGCTCTTGGTCTAGACAAGAGGAGCTTGTGATGTGACCCACAAGCCTTCTTGGAGCACCCCTGCAGAATACAGGCTGGCTCCGCACTGCCTTTAAAGATAGAGAGGTAACCTAGTTCCTTAGAAACCTACTAGCGTAGATTTCAAACGTCTGAATTGAAGAGGGCTCTGAACAGAATTGGGATTGTCCTGGGCAAGCAGAACTTTCTGCATTCACTGAATAGGTAGGTTCCCAGGGTGAGATTCAGCAGGCTTTACATTCAAGTTAAACGCAGCAAACACCTGCTTTCTCAGACCCTAGGTCTCTGGGTGCCAGAAACGGTTTGTGCAGCCTACAGGCAGACAGATTGAACCCACCGGCAGCACAACAACAGGGAGGTTTAGAGACCTGCTTCTGAAAGATTACAGTCAAGAAAGCCCTGCAGAGCGCTTCTAGTCTGTAACACACGGACCGCCATGACTTGGAATCAACTCTAGGGCACGTAGTTTTGTTTTGTGCTGTTTTTCATTGTTGCTTTATGTCAGACCTTGGAGGAATGAGAGCTGCCCATCCTGTAGTCTAGAGGGAGAAGAGAGGGAGGCTGAACAGGTAACTATGTAACATGGCAGGGTGTTCCGATGGCAGGGTGAAGGTCCGAACAAGGATGATGGGAACACGGGAGGGCCTGAAGCCACAGTCTACAATCACATTGCCCTGCTATGAACTTTTGTTCTGTTAACTTTGCAAACCATCCTATGATCCTTCGCTGCTAATCCAATTTGTAGAGTTTCCTATCAGTAGCTTGAAGGAGAAGTATGATGATTTTAAGAGTGATTGCTAGGTTTCACTGGCAGGGAGAGAAAGAAGTTCTGTCACCCCGATTCCTGTCCTCAGGAACGCATGTGAACTATACCTGGGGGAGAGAGTTTGCACATTCTAGAAAATAGACCTCCTTCTCTTCTCAGGTAATAATTGCAATTTTGCTCTTCCCAAGAAGTTTATATTCAAGCCAGTGCAAAAACAAAAATATTCAGCTTGTCATTGGCATGCTAACAGATCATGTTTCCCTCTTCCTGTTTTTTTTTTTGTTTTTTTTTTCTCCTCCTTCCAGAGCTGAAGCTGTAATAAATGTCTCATCGTCACCAGCTGTTGCTGACAGAAGTAATGACACCGTTAAGCACAACATCCAGACAGGCTCACCCAAATGGAGGCACAACCAGACACTTTCCCTGAGGATCAGGTACTGGTAATTACCTCTAGGACAGAGACTGACTTGCCCCTGACCAGCACACGCTGCAAATTGCCGCTCTCCATGAGCCAAAAAAATCAGAGTAGAAAGAAATGTTTACCTCCCACTGAGGTGAGCTTCATCTGTAAGAGATCATTTGGAAACAGACACTCGAGTCGAGTCCAGCAGTATTGTGGCGGTGAGTCTGCCAGGGAGGTGGCAGGCCACTCTGCTGTGGGCTCAGGTCAGCCGTATCAAGGCAAAGAGATCACGGAGGCCTCCCCCAGGGGAGCAGCCTTCCCTGCCCAGTCTGGCATTGTGTCCCTTTTTGTGGGGACAGTCTTCCAGTTCCTCCTCGGCCCTCAGGGCTTTTACAGTAGTCTGTCTCTTACCCCACAACATAAAACTGAAAAATCACATTGGGCATTCAGTGACCCCAGGATCTACCATGACACCTGACCCCAGAGCAAGAGGTCTGTGCCAACAGGGAGCAGTTCCTTTTCCTGATGGCAGCCCAGTGGTGGCTGAATGGGGGACTGTCTAGAAGGAACGCCAGCACCTTGGACAGTTGTCATTGATACAGCCAGTATTAACTAAGCAGATATTGGTCAGTATAATCCAACTGGAGTCCGTGGGTGCTACAAACAAGTCCTACACTCGACTGCTAACAGAAAGGTTAGAAGGTCAAGTCTATCCAGAAATACCCCGGAAGAAAGGCCTGGTGATCGACTTCAGAGAAACCAGCCACTGAAACCCTATGGAGCACAGTTCTACTCTGATGCACACAGGGTTGCCAAGAGTCAGAATCAACTCAACTGCAAAAGGTTTATTTGATTCTACCATTCAGTCATCCATTTGTAGGCATTGTACTGGTGTCGGGGAGGGGAGAAATTGAGTCAAACATTCTAGATGGGCAGACGGAACCATGGCAGATTCATGATGGTACCGTGGGATGTGTATATGAGGTGGTTTGCATCTTACAAATAGAGTGAAATAGACTGGTGCTGAGATTTGGTAAGAGGACTAGGAGGGAAAGGCTTGTCAGGAGTGATGGGTTGTGAAGGATGGTTGGGAGTTTGCCAGGTACACATTAGGTTCTGAGCATCATGCTGTCCCTGCTCAGTGCTAGGGAGCAGGAGGCTGGCTCTGGAGGGGAGGGGATTGGTACTGTAGGCAGGACCAGATCATGGAAAGTCCTGACTCTCTCAGCTGGTCTTCTCAAGCCCTCACTGGGGACAGGAGAACAAAGCAGTCAACCCAAAGTGTCACCACACAGAGCAAAGAGTTGGTCCCTTCAGGTAGGCTCACTCTCAGTGTGGGAATACCTCCTCATTTTTGAGGCATAGTTTTAGTACTTGAATGGGTGTGGGGAGTCGAGGAATGAATTTTAGGTGGTTGAGAAACTGTCCAAAGGAGTTGACTTGGATCACCAGCATTCTGCAACTTTCCACCCCTTCGCTGTCTTTTCTGAGGCCCCTGAGTGTGGTCCTAGTAGCTGGAGGTCTGCTCTCCTGACCCCTTTAATCCAGGCAGGACCTCCAGTGGTGCTGTAGTATAAGCACTGGACTGCTAACCTTTCAGTCAGCAGTTCAAACCTACAAGCCACTTCGTGGGACAAAGATGAGATGTTCTGCTTCTGTGAAGATTCACAGCCTAGGAAACCCTATGTTGTTGTTATTGTTGTTATGTGCCATTGAGTCAGTTCCCATGCATGCCATCCCTATATAGGATTTCTGACAAGTGGCTGGTGAGTTTGAACCACTGACCTTATAGTTCATACTGACTATGCGGTCCAGTGCTTTATCCCACAGTGCCACACCAGGACTCCAGGAAACCCTATACAGGGTTGTTAGAGTCAGAATTGACTCGATGGCAGTGGCTTTTTCGTGCTGACACCATGGATCACTGAGAACACCTGTAATCCGTTTCCTAGGTCTATCATAGCAAACGACCACCACCTTTGTTGTTCTGGAGTTAGAGGGTATTGAAAGTACTAGGCACTGCTTGGAGAAGAAATAGAATCTGTATTGGAAGAAGTGCAGACAGCATGCTCCTTGGAGGTCAGGATGGCGAGTCTGAAAGTCCAAAAGCAAGGTGTCCGTGAGATCACACTCCCTCTGAAGGTCCACGGGAGGGTCCTTCCTTGGTTCTAACAGCTGCTAGAGGCTGGTGCCTCTCCCAGTCCAGTCTCTTCCTCTGCCTTCACACAGCTTCCTCCCGTGCCTATGGCTCTCCCTTTTATAAAGACAATTACCATCAGGTTTAGGGTTTACCTAGGTGACCCAGGATGATCTCATCTCAAGATCCCTAATGTCATTACATCTGAAAAGACACTTCTTCCAAATAAGCTGATTCGAAGGATCTGAAGGAGAGGAGGTGGACATGGCTTTTAGGGGCCACCGTTCAATCCATACCACCACTTGTTTGTAAGATCCTCCTAACAAGGTCCCCTGTTCTCCCATGCCTCACCCTTTCAAAGAAGATCAAGTCTGATCTTGTGTTCTCCACAGCGATACTGCCAACGCTAAGGCATCGCCTGCAGAAACAATTTGCTTTAACCCAAGGGGAAAGGAATTTCTTTAAACTTCAGTCAATTACTCGCCATAATTATTCATAATAAAAGATTCTGCAAGTGCTTTGGAAAGATGCTTAATAATTGATAGTAATTTCTCATAATTAATTAGCAATTAATTTACTCACAGAAGTGTTTGTTTATGGGTTTCTGGGGGACTCTCTTTGCTTTTAAGTACTTTGGGATAAGTAATTGCATGGATCATAAGACTTTTCAAATGGCATTAGTTTTTTAAGTTGTATAATTCCTGGTAAGGCCCAGTAAATAAAAAAACAATGCCTGTTTTCCATCAGGAGGTAAAAATTGATCAGCAAGGATTCTTTTCCCTACATGGTAGCAAGATTTTCAGGTCATTAATAAAGACAAATCTTATTAAAGGATGCTGATCCCTGGTGTTGCAGAGCAAAGATGTCAGCTTGAGGACTAAGGTGCACCTGACCCAAGCCATGGTATTTTCAATAACCTCATATGCATGTCACAGCTGGACAGTGAATAAGGAATGAATGCATTTGAGTTATGGTGTTGGAGGAGACTATTGAAAGTGCCATGGGCTGCCAAAAGAACCAATAGATCCATTTTGGAAGAAGTGCAGCCAGAGTGCTCCTTGGAGGCCAGGATGGCCAAACTTCATCTCTCATACTTTGGACATATTGTCAAGAGGGACCAGTCGCTGGAGAAGGATATTATGTTTGGTAAGGTGGAGGGTCAGAGAAAAAGAGGAAGACGCCCAGTGAGATGGCACAGTGGCAGCATCAATGGACTCAAGCGTGACAACGGTCGTGAGGTTGGCCCAGGATCAGGCAGTGTTTCGTTCTGCTGTGCATAAGGTCGCTATGAGTCAATACTGACTCAATGGCACCTAACAACAACAACAACAAAATCCCTGGTGTGGTACTGTGGGATAAGCAATGGACTGCTGACCCCAAGGCCAGTGGTTCAAGCTCACCAGCTGATCCTCAGAAACCCTATGTAGCATTTCTATGGAACAGACTTGAGGGTACTTAACAACAACAACAACAATCTCTGGGTTCTTGAGGCAGTGGTGGTCCAGTGGTAGAGTTCTTGCCTTTTATGTAGGTGGGGGTGAGGCTCAATTCACAGCTGATACACCTCATTTTTCTTGACCTCATCTTTGTACTTTGCTGGGTGATTTGAGAACTTGCCCCTTAAATCAACACCACTCCAGAGCTTAGAGAGCAAGCTTGTGATTGTGTTTGCTCTGAAACAATTCAAAAGAATTGTGTCTGTGGAACCAAGAAGTTTACTCTAGTCAGAGATTTGGTGGGGGGAGACCACACTTCACAAATCGACCAGCTCACAGAACAGCAGGTCATACTCGTAATCTCTCAAAGGTAGAATAGTGATATACCTCACAATGTCGAGACATTCATTCTCTGTCCAGAGAAGGTTTCCATGGAAGAAAATGTACCAGTGAGGAATGAAGCACACATCACCCTACCAGTTCAGAGCTTCCTTGCTGATGATAATCAGAATCCCCCTACCTCAGGTAGGTGTGAGGTAGGGTGATTTGCCCAAGAGAGAAGGACTTATGGAATGTGAGACTTTCACATCCATAAAACTAAGGCAAACCAGGAGGGTGGGTCATCTTTTTCTCTGGGGCCATCTGTGGGAAGCTCACCTCACACCTAATGGAGTAATTTTCCAAGGCAGTTTTCACCTCTGTTGGGAGAGGACGTAACCACGGCAACCAGCTCTGGCCCCTTTCTAACAATTTCTGCCTGAAACTCACTCTCTGAGGGCATCTGAGCTCTCAGCACGCTGTGGCTGTTTGCCAGGCAATAGAGAGACAAGGAAAGCTAGGACTGACCACCGAGGACATCTGGAAACAGGGAGACATTGTCCTCATGTGTGTTTGGTTTTTATAGGAAACAAATCTTAAAGTTCCTGGATGCTGAGAAGGATATTTCTGTCCTCAAGGGGACCCTGAAGCCTGGAGATATTATCCATTACATCTTTGATCGAGACAGTACAATGAACGTGTCCCAGAACCTCTACGAACTTCTCCCCAGAACCTCTCCGCTGAAGAACAGGCACTTCCAGACTTGTGCCATCGTGGGTAACTCGGGGGTCTTGTTGAACAGCAGCTGCGGCCAGGAGATAGACACTCACAGCTTTGTCATAAGGTAACTGACAAGTGCTGGACCCCAGGGGGCAGCGGTGCATATTTAAACTGAATGTGGCCAGCTGTCCCAAGAGAGTGAAGAAAGGAAAGGGCTCCAATTTCTCCCTGAGCAGCTGTTCTTAGCCTTGCCTGCCTGTTAGAATCACTTGGGTAATTTTTCTAAGTCCCAGAGCCCGGACTGCACCTCGGATGACTTAAATCAATCCAAAGGGCGTGCAATCCAAGTGATTACACACCCAGGTGATTCCAGCCAAGGTTGAGAATCACTGATCTGAAGCAGAGACAGGCAAACTATGGCTACCTCCCTCTTTATTTTAAATACAGTTTTATTGGAACACAGCTACACCCATTTGTTTCCAGAGTGTCTGGCTGCTGCTGGAATCACTGGATGTTGTCAACTGTTAATGTGCTTGGATGCCAACCTAAAGGTTGGAAGTTCAAGTCCATTTAAGTCTACCTTGATACAAAGGTTTGGCAATGTGCTTCCAAATAGTCAGCCATTGAAAAGCGTGTGGAGCGCAGTTCTATCCGACACACATGGAATCACCAAGAGTCAGAATCAAGTTGATGGCATCTGGTAACAGCCCTTCCTATTACATTGTAACTAGTTGTAACAATGAGACTACGTAGCCTGAAAAATCTAAGATATTTGTTATCAGACTTTTGACAGAAACAGTTCACCAAACCCTATCCTACAACCTGGTATTAAAGAATAGTAAGACAATCATCTGGGCATGCCAGTTGTGGGTCCAGGTTTACAAGGTGGTACTCTTCAAGTACTTTTATTATCCTGTGATCAAACTCTGGGATGTGTTGGGGAGACAGAGAAACTTGGATTTTATACTTGGCTATTCTTTTCTCTAAAACATCAGTCACCAGAGATATTTGAAGACAGGTATTCATTGTCCTGATAACTGACCCTAACCTAGATAGATTTAGAAACAAGGGTTTGCTGTTGCCTGGTCAAAAGTAGGACACACAGAACCTCTGGGTTCATTCCAAACAGCTTCTAACCCAGGCAGACTTGCATTCCGTGGCTCCATTTCTTTGGGGACAGTGCCCATTACAAAGAGCACCTTGTCCTGGGGCTTTTCAAAGTGGCCTTATCATAGAATGCCCTGAGCCTCAGACATGGTTAGATGGGCATATTTACTGGTACTGTAGGATGTGTGTGATTGTAGAGATACTGCAGACTGACAGCCAAAATGGACTTACTTTTATTTCTCTAATCCTTGGGAAAGTTTTGCGTTTACTGGGGCAGTCCAGTGTCTCAGTCCCCGGTGAGGTGACCGGAAAGAAAGAAAGAGAATGTGGCTGCTTTGACTGGACACTCTTCAGTGGACTTAGTGTCACAGGTGAGGGCAGGCAGGCAGAGAGCGAAATCTACATCTCAATGAGCTCTGGTCGCCTGCCAGGGTGTTGTTGTACAGGGTTGAGGGCAGTCTTTCTGGCCTAGTCTCACACAGACCACCCTGGCCCTTCACCTGTCATAAGTCATGAGTTTCAACAGTGAGCTTTCTGAACTCTGCTGCAAGAATTTATAGAGGAAACAGCAAATTCTGATTTTTATTTCATAGCAAGCATGTTATCTGAAGTCCAGTCTTGGCTCTGCCACCCATTTGTCATGTAACTTGGAACAATCACTCCTCTTTTCTGGACTTTAGCTTCATCATCTATAAAATGGGTGATCGGACTGACAGATTTCTAGGTCATTTCATTAGGAATACTGTATATCAAGCGATAGCCCCATGCTTCTCAAATGTTCCCATGGACACAATCACCTGGTTTGCTAGGAGGCAAAATTAATCAGGTCTAGGGAGGGACCTAAGACTCTACATTTCTACAAAGGGCCCAGGGAAGGCCGCAGCTCCTGGCACATGGGCCACACTCTGAGGAGCATGACTCTGGCTGCCTTCACCTCACTCCATGGTGCCATACCCATACCTTTTCACACATAGATAGAAAGAGAGATCTGAAATGCCAAGGAAAGAGCTACTCAGATACAGCTGTCCATTGACTTGTAGATCTATGCACATGATTCTCACAGATCTCTGTAGCTCAAGTAGACCTGAGTGGAATTTTGGGACAGAAATCACACGGCTGCATTATGCAAACACCCCACGTTTAATGCTAGAGACATGGGACCAAAATGACAGCTCTGGCTGCTTTACACATTGGCACCAGCTCTCTGAGTTTTTCCACCCTGGGACCCATTCCAGGCCCTCCATTTAGAGATGATTTACAGGCCAGAGGCCCCAGAAAAAGTAAGTGAATGTCTGCTCCCATAAAGGTTTATAGTGTTGTAAACCCTAAGGAGCAGTTCTACTATGTGAGGGAGAGCCAGCTCAGTGGCAGTGGGTGGGGTTGGACTTGGCATACTGGGGAAGCACTGCCCTCTTCTAGGTTGCCCACCTATGACTTCTGCTCATTCACCCTTTCAGACTTCCCTCAGTGGTCACCACCTCTGGGAAGACCACCTGGTATTCCTCCATCCCCATACTTATGATGACAGTGTTGTTAAGTGCTGTCAAGTCGACTCATAATGACCCGGTATAGGGTTTCCGAGGAGTGGCTGGTGGGCTTGATCCACTGCCCTTGTGGTTACCAGTCCAGTGTTTATTCAACCGACCCACAAACAATTTGCATGTATTGAGTTCTTACTCCGGTTGAGCAGTGTTTGAAGTATTGGATTTGTAGCGGCCCATTTAATCCTTGTGAGAAGGCTGCAGTTGTGATACCTATTATAGCCAAGGACCTGCTTGTCAGAGACAGCTGGATCTCTAGATAGGCACATCGATTGCTATTCCTTAGCTATAAAGAAGCTCAGAGAGGCTGAACTTGCCCAAAGTCACTCAGGTAGAAAATATCAGAGCTGTGTTTTCAACCTGGGAATCAGCCTTCAGTGCCCTTACTCTATCCCTCCCCCTTTCCCCCAAGTGCATCATCACCTGGTGTGCTGAGAATTTACTTGTTTGTTTTCTCCAATCCTAAATCTAAAGACACAAATCTAAAACACAAGCGCCGTTCATATCCGAGACCAGAGTGTGAGGTATACGGTAGGATCTCAGTTAACTATTTGTGGCAGGAGAACAAGAAGAAGACTGTCAGAAGGGGCCAGCGAGGGTAGGAAGATGCTCTGAAATTTTGTTTCGGGATGCAGAGGAATAAAGGAAAGGCCAGGGATGGCATCTCATCTTCCTCAAAGGGACCATACCATCTTTTTTCCAACAGGTGCAACTTGGCCCCCGTGCAGGAGTATGCCCGGGACGTGGGGCTCAAGACAGACTTGGTGACCATGAACCCTTCGGTCATCCAGCGGGCCTTTGAGGACTTGGTGAATGCCACGTGGCGGGAGAAGCTGCTTCAGCGTCTGCACAGCCTCAGTGGCAGCATCCTGTGGATCCCTGCCTTCATGGCCAGGGGCGGCAAGGCACGTGTCGAGTGGGTCAATGAGCTCATCCTGAAACACCAGGTCAACGTGCGTACTGCATACCCCTCCCTGCGTCTGCTGCATGCCGTCCGAGGGTGAGTGAGCAACAGGCTTGGTGAATAACATGCTTTACAGATGCGCTCCATCTCAGCCCCGCTACCCCTTAGCTGTGTGACCCTAACTCATCATCTAACTTTTGTCAGCTTTCCTTTCTTAAGAAAAGAGGGGGTTTGTTAAGTGGGCTTTATCTGATATGCCAATTTGGGCCAAGTGGTCTTGCCTGACTGGAGAGCTGCACTGAGAAGGATCGTTGGCTCAGTGGGAAAAGATGCCGAATGCATTGTTGTTGTTGTTGTTGTGAAGTGCCATCAAGTCAGTTCTGACTCATAGCGACCCTGTATAGGGTTTGTAAGAAGTGACTGCTGGATTTGAACCACTGACCTTGTGGTTCAAATAGACCCTGTGGCTTAGTGTTTAGAAGGGACAGTGTTGGCCACTGCGTCACTCCTCTGCCATCCCAGAGAGGTGGTTTTCAGGGTTCGATGGACTTGGCTTCAGTTGTCTTCAGATAGGTCATGTTAAGTTCTCTAAGATCGTTTCTACCTTAGTAAAGTAGGGGTGGTGATGATAACACAGAGGGAGAAGACAAAATGAAATCTTGTAGGAGAATGTGTGGCAGGATGAGTGAAAAGCCCGGAGAGAGCCTCAGGGACATCAGCTTTACCCTCATTACCACTACATCATCCTCACTTCCTATGACACTTCTCTTCCTCACAGAAGACCTCTTGCTGACAGAACGTAGGCTCTGTCTAAAGAAGACTTCGCTGGGGTATGTCTTTGTTCACAATCCTTCAACTAGGGAATAAGAAGGAGATATTAATTAAAGCGTCACAACCCATTCTCTCTGAGAAGTTTCTTGATCAGGATTCAAGTTACCAGTCACGTGGAGTCCTTTTAGGCCTGGATCTCCAGTTCTCAAAAAGGGATTCCAGGAAGTAAGGAAAATAAATTGAGACTGTTGGAAGGGTCTAAACTATTCCTACCAGAAAGCACGTGTCCTGATGAGACTGTTCAACAACCCTGGCTAAGTGGATTGTCATTCCCAACCTCCAGTTGTTTGCTCCTGGGCTAAGTCCAGTTGTCATGTGACTTGGCATTAAGCCCAGATACCTTGACCAATAGACTGTCTAGGAATAGTACCAGCAGCCAGCAGAGAATAGTTGAACGTTAAGAATGTATTCCTTCCACTTTAAATCACTCCAAAGCATAGTCATTTTATTTTTCACAGTTTTTCTTGGCCAAATATTCAAGCTGCCTGGTTCTGGCTCAAGGTCTTACCTACAGCCGCAGTCAGTGGTGGCTGGCGCTGGAACAGTGGGGGGCTGGATGAGCTGGGATTTGAACCTACATTTCTCTCTTTCTTCATGTAATCTCAGGGTTTCTCTCTGTGGTGAGAGCATGGTGCTAGATTGGGCTTCCTCACAGCATGGTGGCTGCAGAGCAGTCAGATTACATACATGGTGGTTGAAGCTTAGGAATAAATGTCACTGTCATAACCGACTAGCTAACAACTCACTCAGGTAGACCAGAGTCAGGAGAAGCAAACATAAACCTCATCTTTCAATGGGAGGAGTTTCAGACAGATTTTTAAACCTCAATAATGCATTCAACAAATATTTATTGAGTGCTTAATATGAGTTCTGGTGTGGCGCTGCTGGACCGCACGTTCGGTTTCAACCGCAAGGTCAGTGATTCAAACTCACCAGCCGCAACTTGGAAACCCTATGCAGGGTCGATATGAGTTGGAACTGACTCAACAGCACTTAACAACAACAACATCAGGAAAATCTTATTGGGAAAGATGTGGGTTCATGCTAAGACCTGAGTGAGGAGAGGGCACTGTTGTTGTTGTTGTTTAGTGCCATCAAGGTGGGTCTGACTTGTAGCGACTCTGTATAGGGTTTCCAAGGAGCAGCAAATGAGTTTGACCTACTGACCTTGAGGTTCAAACCAACCTTGTGGTCCAGTGCTTATCCTGTAGTACCAAATAGCCATGCACAGATCCAATGGTAGAAGCTTCCTGGTGGAGAGAATCCATGGACAAGAGTCCCGAGGCAGAAGTGTGTGTTCACGGATGAGCAGCAGTGTGTCTGTGGTGGAACGGATGGTACAGGAGAGGCAGGGTTTGGAGTCTGCATAGCTCATGGACCATGAGAAGGGCTTGGATGTTCTTCACAACCCTGGAGGGGTTCTGATGGCAACCTTCAGAGGATCCTCTGGCTGGTGTGTGCAGAACAGGCCACAAAGGAGCAAGAACATAAGTAGAGCCTTTGTTGGGAAGCTGCTGCTATAGTCCAGGCTTCATCTAGTTCCCTAGATGAAGCAGCTTCATCAGATTTGCTATAAAATGTAGAGTTTCCTGATGAGTTCTACTTGAGCTGTCAGAGAAAATGAAAAATCCAACATGACTCTTAGGATTGGAATTTGAGCGACTGAGAGGATGGGGAAAGTGCTCCCCTTCCCAGTCTTGCCTTTCCAGAGTGGGATCAGACCCAAATTCAGTTGCCCATCTAACCACACACGTGACCACAGTTTTGTTCTAGGGCCACGAGGGGACCTAAGGCACAAACTCCTCATTGATATAGGGGTCACTGAAATGCTCTTCACCGGGCCTTAACCTAACTTTCCAGTGAGACCCCGGAAAACCTCTGAGTCACCCAGCAAAGACTCTTGTGGCCAGCTCTAGGCTCATGATGTGAGATCCACTGCCTCCCGCCCCGAGAGAACCCCAGAAAGAGACTCAGTAAGAGACAGCCACCCTAGTGGTGATGGAGCCAAAGCGATGCCTGTTGGTACACAGGGTGCCCTGGGCCACATTCCGTGCCCTGGAGCTTGACCCTCTCACAGAGTGCGGCTGCTGCAGCAGCTCCAAACCCACAGACTTTGACTTGGTGCCACACATACTGCTCCTCCCTGGGTGGTTTGTGGGGGTCACAGGGGATAAGAAACGTGGTGAACAGAGAAAAAAAGGACTTGAACTTGGATAGGGAATGGGCACCACCTGGAAACAGCCTCTGCGCCAGAGCTATTTCCAACTATAATTGATTTACGTTCGTCTGTCAAAATAGCATTAAGCTCCCGTAATCAGCCCTTTAAACAAACGGTCTGCTAATCCTCAGATCGTAATGTCTTCCTTTGCAGGAAGTCCTGAGAGGAGAGAAGCTTGGAGCAGGCCTGTGCTTTTAGCAACTGGAGGAGGGGTGGACGGGAGAGAGGGTCTTCAGGGCATTGAGGTGGAGTTCTGCCATTGGTTCTTTCCCTCTGTTGGACCATGGGACCTGAGAGGGTGCAGGTTCCAATGAGAGAGCATCAGTGAGAAGAGGAACAGTCTCTGTGATGAGAGGAAGGAATTCATTCACCTGTCTTAGTCTATCATTTGCATACATTCTTGTTTTCTTTAAAAAAAAAAAATAATCTATTGCCCAATCCTGAAAGTACCATGGACTGCCAGAAGAACAAACAAATCTGTCTTGGAAGAAGCACAGCCAGAATGTTCCTTAGAAGCCAGGATGGTGAGACTTAGTCTTGTACTTTGGACATTTATTAGAAAGGATCAGTCCCTGGAAGGCATCTTGCATGGAAA
This sequence comes from Chrysochloris asiatica, assembly GCF_000296735.1. Classification (NCBI taxonomy): domain Eukaryota; kingdom Metazoa; phylum Chordata; class Mammalia; order Afrosoricida; family Chrysochloridae; genus Chrysochloris; species Chrysochloris asiatica. Next base: position 1,096,620 of record NW_006408619.1, on the reverse strand, counting down.
CGTGGAGGGTCATCAAAACAGAGGAAGACCCTCCAACAAGATGGATTGGCACAGTGGCAACATCAATGTGCTCAAACAGCAACAATTGTGAGGCTGGCACAGGACTGAGTCGTGTTCTGTTCTGTTATGCATCGGGTCACTATGAGTCGGAACCAAATCGATGCTACTGAAAAACGACAATCGCATATTTGTACAGTGTGTAGACAGGGGAAGAGACCACGATGCTTCCAGTGTCTGCATTTTGGAAGTGAGGAACTTACAGTTCAGTCTAATTAAATGAGTGCCCTCAGCTCTCACAGGTAGCTGGTAGGGCCCAGCCTCTGATGCCAACACATTGTACTCGGGTTCCTGCCCTGGCACCTGTGTGGCTTTTCCAGGGCCCTCTGACTCTACCATGGTGCAGAGTGGCACATTGCTCTGACTGGCTGTTGGCAAGGAGGTGAGCAACAGAGGGGAAGAGACCCCTACAGAGCCAATGAGTCTCCACCCCCCCTCCCTGGAGTGGCAGCTGGTAGTGAGTGTTTCTAATTCAATTACAACAATGGGAAAGGCTCAAGCCCACAGAGAGGCCAGAACCGTGCCTGAGGACCTATTCAGTCAGGCAGCCAGCCCACAGGATTGGTGTTGAGAAAGGCTTGGAATCTAGTACTTTAGGCACCTGGAGTGTTAGACCTGAGCCTCAGAATGGCTTGAATATTTGCCAGGACTGGGTGATGGGTGTGGGGGATAAACTGGCAGAGCAGGTCCCCCACCTGTCAGTGGTTGTTGTTAAGTGCCCTTGAATCGGTTCCCACTCATAGTCACCCTGTATAGGGTTTCTGAGGAGGAGCAGCTGGTGGGTTTGAACTGCTGACCCTGAGGTTCGCAGCCCAGTGCTTATCCTACAGTGACACATCAGGAACCACCTGTCAGTGGATGCAGACGCCTGAGGGCGGGGCTATAGCCCAGGGGGTAAGGGTCCTCAGCTGGCTGGAGAGGCATCCTCCCAGACATGCCCACCATGATCTAGAGTGTGCCGAGAGCAGTACACCCCTTCTCTGGGTCTCAGTGCCTCGCAGTGGGAAGAGTCGGATCCACTGTCATAATGCTGCACAAGAAGACACAGGTCTGTACCACTAAAGCACAGACAGCTACAGATGCTGCTTTATTTTGAATGAATTGTCTGTCTCTTAAAAAAAAAAAGACAGTGTGTATATCAAAAAGCAAAATCCAAGTAGTGTAAAATAAATTTAAATTAAAATGTAAATCTTAACCCTAGACCCCTGGTCCTTCTCCACCTGTAAAAACTGGTGTTCTGCGTATGCATCATCCCAGAAACATCCCTTTTTACACCGAGAGGAGCCTGCTTTAAGCACTGCACCCTACTGACTTATGGAAATTACTCTAGATCAACACACCGCCTTGCTCCTTCCCAGCTGCCGGGTGTTCTGCTGTGTGTTTGCACTGTCGGACATTGCTGGTGTTTGCAATCTTTTGCTGATCTGCTGGATGTTGAAGTGAACACCCTTGTACTGGTGTGTGTAAACACACGATCATCTCCAGGTTGACCAGAGGCATTGCAGTGGCTCTCTAGGATAAGCACTGGAGTGCAAACCACAAGGTCCATGGGAGAAAGATGAGGCTTTCTGCTCCTACAAGATACAGAGTCCAAAACCGTACACAGCACCTCTGTGAGTTGGTAATGACTGGATGGCACGAAATGACAACAAAGTTTGCTCTAAGGGGTCTTGGTGGTACACGGGTAAGCACTCCATTGCCAAATGAAAGGTTGGCAGTTTGAACCCACACAGTGACTCCTCAGGAGGAAGACCCCAGGATCTGTTTTCATAAAGATTTCAGTATAGAAAATCCTATGGGGCAGTTCTAACTCGGCTCAGTGGCACAAAGCCACAAGGTTTGCTTTAAGCTCAGTTGCTGAAACGGAGGTTATATGCACTATTCATTTGTATTTGTTGTTGTTGTTAAGTGCCATACAGTTGGTTCCAACTTACAGAGAGCTTATAAAGAGTTTCTGAGCAGTGACCGGTGAGTTTGAACTCCTGAACTTGTAGCTCAAACCAACCTTGAGGTCAAGTGCTGACCCTATAGCACCACACCAGGACTCCATTGATTTGTATAGATATTGCCAAATTGCCTTCTTTAGAGGTAGGTATAGCTTTATGCTCACTATGATATATTGAAAATGCCTGTTTCCCCATAACTTCACCAACATTGGCTATTATCCACACTGTTTATCTTTGCCAAGCCAGTGAAAAATTGCATCTTACTGTTGCCTGAAATTGGATTCCTTTAGTTATGAATGAGAGCAAGTGTTAATGGTGTTTATTTTTTCTGTGTGTATCAATTTGAATTTCAGACCTTCTAAGCCCCCAGGAAATGGTCTTGCTGGGTCCCCTGTTGGGTCACTCAACCCCCTGACAAGCATCCCCTACAGCCAGGGGACCCCTGGAATAACCAGCGATACCTATTTCCCTCCTTTCTTTGGGCCACTTGCTATCTAGGGTCCTGTTAGCCTTTCCTTCAGATGTGTAGACCTGGTGGCTGCCTATTATTGTTGACAAGTGCCATTGAGTCACTTCTGACCCATAGTGACCCTGTATAGAGTTTCCAAGAAGCGACTGATGAGCTTGAACTTCCGATCATGTGGTTCAAACCAACATTGCAGTCCAGCGCATTAACCTATAGAGCCACAGGTCGCTGTCTTGTTGTTTTTATGAAGTGACATTGAGGTGGCTGCCTAGAAGTGTGTAAAATGACAAGGCTCTAAAGTCTGCCCTGGCCTCTTCTCCCAAGTTCCCATTTGCTGCTTCATGAACACAGATCAGTGGACCTATTCTGGTCCTGTACTCTGCTAGGCTCTGGGAACTACTTAGTGGCTAAGTAGCAGGAAGTCGGTCCCCCACTCCCGGAATTTAGACTTGTAGGAAGGGAGAAAGGCAAGCTCAAAAGTCATTATTTTGCAGCATGACAAGTACCCTAATGGGGAAAAAACAACACGTGGGACACAAAATCCTCCAGGGAAGGCCAGGAGAGCTTCCTGCATGAAGTGGTGTAGAAGCTGAGCTGCTCATCAGAAGGAGCTGTGAGTCAGGAACATGGGGAGGTGGTTGTACCCTGCACAGAATAAAACAAGTCCCCTAAGCAGGATGGTCGTGCCCAGCAGGGAGTAGAGAGAGGTCCCCAGGCCTGACTGAGGTGCTTAGGGTGTGTTCTGTGGCCCTCAGGAGTCCTTGGGGAGGAGTCCATGGCATGGTCAGATTTGAGGTGAGCCAGCCTGACGTAAGGAAGAGCATGGGCTAGGTAACCCTAGAAGGCTAGGGCCCAGGAAGCCTCCTTGAGCATTCTCACAGCTGGACCTGCTATATGCCTTCCACCCCCGAATCCTGAGACAAGACCCCCAACTCACCATCAATACCAAGCTAAACAGCCTCATTCTGAGGATGCCAGAGCCCTAAACAGTTCTGTGGGAGCCCCGCTCCCCTCCAGATGGGCTCCTCCAGGCCAGGGTGAGGTTGCTGATATGGAAGACTAGGGACCTGGGGTCAGTGAGTTCTGTCCTCAGCTCTGCTTCACACATGGCCTCCTGAAAACCACCAGTGAGACCCCCCTGCTCCTCAAGAACACTGAGCCATCTCCATCCCACAGAGCTCTCTGAGTTTCTTCCAAAAGGTCCCTCTTCTCCCCTTCTCCCACAGTGCTAACCGCCGTCCTTGCCATGCACCGAGCCCAGGGATTCAACGAGAAGGACAAATGCACTTTGGAGACAATTTTGGCAATCCTCGCTTATTGCTGCTGTCCGTGCTCATAAAATACGGTGCTTAATCGTCATGGCAATTGGGGTAGCCAATTTGAAAAATAATTACTGCCTTCTTGGAGATGACTTTGCTTTCTAATTAAAATTTCAGGACTGGGATATAAAAGGTGCATTGTCAATACAACATCCCGAATGCACTAGCTAACCTCATTTCGGAAGGCAACATTAATTAGTTTGTGCTTTCACACCCAGCTGTTATCCTAAGGAAAGAAATCGTCTACAAGGCGTCTACATCCACAGTGTCTAAATTGGCCGGTGTGACTGAGGAGATTTGAAGGAAATGGAGAGTGATTTGTCCCTGCATAACTCAGTCAGCTTCTATTACCAGCTGCTCATTACCCAGCAGCCCTGTGTCCCTGTCAGACATCGCTCCGGAGTGCTTGTTTACCTGCTGAGGCAGAATAGCAGAGAAGTCGGTCCCTCTGTGTCACTGAGCTCGCGATTCATCCCGCAGATTCATTTGCTGTTAACACCTTTCCCAGTTGGCAAATCTGGGTGAAAAGCCAGAATCTGTCTGACAGTCGAGAGTGGTTCTCTTCCTGTCCTGACAGGCCACAGTCCCAGCTGATTGTATTGCTAGCTTGCCCCTTCTTTTCTGCTGCCTGCCATTTTTCAGTTCTGCTGGAGTCAAACATTGGCTGAGCGTACTCTAAGTCAGGAGCATCAATCCCAGGCAGTGCTACAATAACAGACCCTCAAGTCCCAGTGGGTTAACACAAGAGTTTATTTCTCACTCTGTACAATGTGGGCTGACAAGAAATTGGCTTCCAACAGGTGACTCAGGGAATCTGGGATTCTCCCATTTTACAAGGACTTGGTATGACACTGTATGATAAGCGCTGGACTGTTAACCACAAGGTCGGCGGTTCAAATCCACCAATCCCTTCTTGGAACCCCTGTACAGGGTCAACAACAGCATCATAACCTGAGGTTCTGAAGTTTGAGGCAGTGGAAGAGAAAGTGAGAGAACTCATGCTTAATTAACTCTACTACAGAGTAACACATCTCCTCTCACAACCTATTGGCCAAGAGTGTTCACATGACCCAAACCTAATTATAACGGAACCTGGGAAGCATCAATGTCTCTGCCACAGAGTCGGTGTACAGCAGGTACCAAAGCTTTGCAAATCCTGTACAAAGGAGTGTCAGGTCCTTGAAAGTGTCCCTGCTCTCCCAGAGATGACGCCGCAGATGTCTGGAGACCAGTACACACAGTAAAAAATTATCAGGGAGAAGCAAAGCCCCTGCTAGGTTTGAAAAACGAAACAAAACACAACTGCCAATGAGGTTGACTGTTACTCACAGTGGCCCATGTGTGTCAGAGTAAACCTGCTCCTTACGGTTTGCAGTGACTGATGGTTGCTGTTTGTTCAGATCACCAGATGTCTCTCCCAAGGTGCTTCTTGGTAGACTCGAACTGCCAACTTTTCGGCTATCAGTAGAGTGTGATAACCAGGGATTCTTCACAATAGGTTGTTGTTGTTGGTAAGTGTCGTTGAGTCGGTTCTCACTCATCAAGACCCTGTACAGAGTTTCTGAGAAGTGGTTGACAGGTTTGAATTGCCAACATTGTGGTTGCAGTCCAGTGCTTATAATAGGTTGCTGTTGTTGTTGTTAAGTGCCATTGAGTTGCTTTTGACTCATAGCGAACCTGTATAGGGTTTCCAATGAGCAGCTGGTGAATTTGAACTTCTGACCTCACGGACCAGTGCTTATCCTACAGCGCCACACCAGGACTGTTATTATTAAGTGTAGTCGAATCAGTTGCAACTCATAACGACCCTGTATAGGGTTTCTGAGGAGCAACTGGTGAGCTTAAACCTCCGTCCTTGTTGTTCAAACCCACCTTGCAGTCCAGCATATTAACCCACAGCGCCATACCAGGGCTCCACACTAGAGGTGATTAATTTGGTCGATGCTGAAAACAGCAACACTAAAAATTAAAACAAAACTAAACTAAATTGCCACTGGGTCAGTTTTGACTCATAGTAACCCCGTACAGGGTTTCTGAAACTATAAGTCTTTATTATAGCAGAAAGCCTCATCTTGGAGTGGTTTGGGTTTGAACCACTGCCTTTGCAGTTAGCAGTCCAACACCTAATCCACAGTGTCATGCAAACTGGGGAGAGGAAGGTGGAGTGGGAGGTGAGTCACTAGGGGGACATGTTGGGGACAGTCCCTAGGGGAGGGAACAACATGTGTCTGTGTAATCCTCAGATACACATGTACAACTTGGATGTTTCACCTCTGATTAAATTCTTTTCTTCCCATTTCTGGGCAGAATATTGATGGTCTGAGAAGAAATTTATTTCTGAAAGTCTTCTCTGGCTCAGACCTTGCTATCAGAAAACAAACAAACTACAAATCCCTGATATGGCACCTGGACCATGTTGGGCAGGGTTTTCATTGACTCGAAGTGAGCCACAGTTAGATGGGAGCTATGTCCAGTGGTTCACACACCCCGGAGTGACATCAGTCACATCCCTAGACAACTGGAGTCAACAGGGACTGCAGAAACACCCAAGGAGCAGGGCTCAGAAGCCCTATCTCATCAGAACTTTTAACAATGGGATGTGTAAGAATTACTCGAGGAACTGATTCAGTATATCTGAGGTGGAAATGAAAATTCTCAGTGGAGTGGAGGTGATGTCAAACTAGAATGAGCCTGTTTGAAGTTCTGCCACTGAATTAGAGCTAAAAATGCAATGGACCAGCTCAGGACTGGATGACCTCCCTGTTATTGGAAGTCGAGTTGTGCACTCACCAGTGCTGGTTGGGGTGAAGAGGGGGAGGACAGGAAGGACAACCATCAGCTACTGCTCTCAAGGATTACCCTCCTCCTCTGCTCTCCCCTTGCTCCTGAGAGTCCTCCCAAGCCCATTGAACACAGAGAGCCAGGTAGTTTAAGGAAGGGCCCCTTCCCTAACCAGCCCCCACTGCTAATCAGGATCAATCATCCCAAAGAATGAACATCGCAGATATCAAAGTCCAGGGCCATTGAGTTGGTTCTGACTCATGGTGACCCCATAAGATACAATAGAACTGCTCCTTAGGGTTTCCAAGACTGTAAATCTTTATGGGAACAGACAGCCTCATCTTTCTCCCATAGGGTAGCTGGTGGGTTTGAGCCACTGACCTTTCAGTTAGCAGCACAGCATTTCACCCACTGTGCCACCAGGTCTCCTTAACTTCATAAATACTAGCTGGCAAATAAGCAGAGAATGACGTATGGTTACCCTAGTACTATCATAACATTAGACGAGTCAGATTCACCCACTGTCTGTACCATTGTTGAGGCTGCAGTATTTGAGGAAAGCACGTGGTTTCGCCATCAAAAGTCCTGTAGGGGAATTAGGGTGAGATGCAGCACCCTTTATGAGTTCACAGTCCTGGTTGATGATGTAAGAGTTTCCCTTGGTATGGCCAGCATTACCTTTCATCTTAAAATAGATAAAGGGAATGAGAAGACTGCAGAGAGAAATGGGCCTACTACCATCAAGAAAGAAGATCCCAGAGCATGTCTTTGGGATCCAGAGTCCCTGTGCTGGGAACATTCTAGACCCAGCTGAAGACTGACACCAGGACACGTGGAGATCAACAAGAAAATTGATCCCACAGATGTTGATATAAGATCTCTCCAGAGTTAGTGCTCTGAATGCAGACATCCAGAAGAACACCCAGATCTGTGTGGGAAGTAGTACAACCACAATGCTCCTTAGGGGTCAAGATGGCAAGACTTCATCTGTCATTCTTCAGCAGTCTTATCAGGAGTGACCAGTCCCTGGAGAAGGGCATCATGCTTGGTAAAGTGGAGGGTCAGAGAAAAACGCAAGGCGTCCAATGCAATGAAGTGACACAGGGGCAGCACCAATAGACCATGCCATAACAATTGTGAGAATGGTGCACAAGGTCGCTATGACTCAGAACTGACTCATCGTCACCCAACAACAAGCCTCCTAAACTGTGATGGAGTAAATGCCTGTTTGTTAAAGCCACTCACTAGTGACATTTTTGTTAAAGCAACACTAGATAACTAAGACAGGCACACTGTATAATGTGCAGATAAGAGTTCCTGAAATTGGGTTCAAACCTCAGTTGGATGCTACGAAGGGTTGAGTAAATGTTTGGAAAGGATGAAGAGGGCAGAAGACGCCCTAAAATGAGCCTTCCTCCAGGCTGAGAGCAGCTTGCAGATTGGCAACCATCTGAGCACCCTGATTCCAGGCAGTCGCTTGGAAACATCCAAGTAGCTTGAGCTTCATGAGGGTGCTTCTGAGAGTGCTTCCCCTTGGTCATGGCACCCGGAATCTGTACTGCAGATGGAGTTGCCTTGTCTGGAGCAGGCCCACCATGCTTGGTTGCTAATGGTGCCCAGTGGCTAAGGGATCTGCAGCAGGTCCCCTTCACTACAGCTTAGTTCGGCCTGGCTCTGTCCTCCCGCTGGTCTCAGAAACTGGGAAAACTCCGTTAAAGGAAGACCAACAGTCGGACAGAGACGATACCTCAGTTCTATGCCAGTCTTAAAGGGAGAGGAGCTGATTTGGAAGCAGATACACTTCTGAGTTAATTTAAACTTCCATCTCCTGTGGCTGAGGAGGGGGTGACCATCAGATACAAGGGACATGGACAGAGCAGTGGTAAGCCTGGCCCAGCCCCAGCCAGTGCTTAGGTGAGAAAAGCCACCCTACACACTCTAGAATTTTCTCTTCAAGACCAAAAAATACCCTGCCTAAACCAACCTTCTCCCTAGCCCATGGTGGTGGCGTACTGTGGATTCGGTTCCGACTCATAGTGACCTTGCATAGGGTTTATAAGGCTGTAAATCTTTATGGGAGCAGAGAGCCTCATCTTTCTCCTGTGGAACAGCTGATAGTTTCAAACCTTGAGGTTAGTAGTCTAGCTCGTAACCACTTTGCTACCAGAGCTCCTTACCCTAGCCCATAGAAAGTCGCTAATATAAATGCAAGAAAAATAAGACTGTGCCACAGTACACAAACGTATAGTTCAGAGAATCCATCCTTCTATTCCCAAAATGACTGTTCACATATTCAGCAATCTACGGTCTCCAGGTCCCTTAACTAAGACAGGTACCCCAGAGACGGTGGGACCTGTGACCCTCTGAGAGCCCTAACCCAGAAGGAGAGGCTGTGTGCCCCTCACAGCCCCACATTCCATATCCTAGGAAGGGTCTGGGCATAACTGGATGGGCGAGAGGAACTGACTCTTGTTTGAGTCCAGGGCATAGCCACAAAGGAAGGATTCCAACTGGAACCTTGATAAAAGAGGCCAGAGACAAATCTAGGCCAGCCAGCTGTCTGTACTGAGGCTGGCTTCAGAGAAATGGCTCAGTGCCCTGGGGAGCTGCAGTCCTTCCATCTGGGAGGTGGAGTTGAAGGTGAAGCTCTTTGGAGGCTAAGCAGAGGCCAGGTTTTGCAGAGTTTGTATCGAACTTGGACTCTACCTGGAGCAGTCGAAACTTTTACACAGAGAAATGACAGGATTTCTGTTTGGAGGGTGAGCCATGGGGGCAGGTTGTGGTCACTGTTGACTGCCATCAACTTGGTTGTCACTCATAGTGACTCTGGGCACAATGGAACGCAATCTACACCATCCTGTGTGCTCCCATGATCAGGTCGTTGTGACCCATAGAGTTTCCAGGAGCTGATTTTCTTCCTACTCCTGTTCATCATCATAGTACCATGCGTTGGCTGGGAATCAAACCCTTCATGGTGAAGGAAGGTGGGAATTCAACCACTGAGCCATAATACAGGCTGTGGCCATGGGGACTTCTAACCAGGGCAAGGAAGAAACGAAGGTCTGCAATGTTATCACAAGGAGGAAACGAAGGTCTGCAGTGTTATCACAAGGAGGAAATGAAGGTCTGCAGTGTTATCACAAGGAGGAAACGAAGGTCTGCAGTGTTATCACAAGGAGGAAATGAAGGTCTACAGTGTTATCACAAGCACTTGTTCCTACTATGGTCCCCTTACGTTGTATTGCATTCACCTGACCATCTGAGGTGTAACTGTTAGTCTCTCCATTTCTGGAGGAAAGAAAATCAAAGCATGGGAAAGATTATTCCAAAGGATTCATGAACCAGGAGAACATTAGTCTCCATGACCTAGAGATCAGAACTAGGTGATATCTGGCTACTACTATTAACTGCTCTGAAAGGAATCACATTAGAGGCCTTGGATACAGTGGGAGAAACTGTGGGACAAAACTCAAAATCTTAAATAAAAAAGACCAGGCTGACAGGTTGTATCGGACTAATGGGACACTCAGCTGTGGCCCTTAGTCACCCTTCATGTCAAAGAAATGAAGTCAGTGAAAACGTTTTAAAAAGTAAATGAATACAGATTACAACCTAGGAAATGTATGTTCTACTGTGTCATTTAGGGTTACATTGAGTGAGAATTAACACAACAACACACAACATATAAACGATTGTGTGATTTATTGAAATTACACAAGTGATTAGGAATTTATAACCGTGTGATATAATTTATTGAAAGGCTAACTCCTCATTCAAAAGCACTATTTCAGTTTGGCTTTCTGAACTGCTCTAGGGTTCTGTTTTGAACTACCGAAGACCTTTTTGTCAAAGGGAAGAGGCACTAGAAAGCCTGGGTAACCAATCCAAATACACAAACACCCTCTAACTAAAAGTTTTGTGAATTGTGAATAATATGAAAGAGTTTCGACTTTCAGAAATATGTCATTTCTTCTTTGTCTGGTGGCATACTTCTACACTTGGCATGCGGCAATAGCTAAGTTGGTGTAGTTGGTTACAAAGTCACACACATGGCTGTGCTGAGGTGTCAACTCAGAAAGTGCACTGGCATTCACTTCTGTTGGGAAATGTGTTTTCTTTACAATAGCAAATAGCAGCATGGGGGGTGGGGATTGTTCTGTCTGGAATGTGTCCTCCAAAAATAAAATGGATATGTTGAAATCCTAACCCATGTCCCTGTGAGTATGATCTTGTTTGGAAATAAGGTCTTTGAAGATGTTGTCAGTTAAGATGAGGCCAGAATGGAGTAAAGTGGGGTTTAATCCCAGTTGAGTGTCTTCTTTGTAAGAGAAGAAACACTAATGTAGACAGAAGGGCAGTATCTACCAACCAAGGAACATCTCGGGAGACCGGAAGCTGGTCGACAGCACTGAAAAGCCTGTGGAGCCCGGTTCTGCTCTGAAACCAATGGCATCATCAGGAGCCAGAGGCAACTTGATGGCAACTGGGTTTTTGTTGTTGGTTTATGGACTGCTTTTGGATTACAATGGTGGAGTTGTAGAGGCAACAAAGACCAGATGGCCACAAAACCTAAAATATGGACCATCTGACTCTCGACAGAAATGTGTGCTGAGCCCAGCTTTAAATTTCCACATTAAATCTGAGTTCAAGTCAGATCCTGCAACTTTGTCCATGAGCAAACCCTCTGTGGTTTCTGAGCCTCATCTCAGCATCTGTCCCTGCTGGCAGCTGGTTTGAGACTTCTACACATGCATGTCTGTGAAGGCGTCCAGAATCAGGACTACCTGGAGGGTGGGAGCTGCGGATCAGGATCTTGGTTGGTGCCTATATTTTTGGAACAGGATGCAGCTGTTGTGCAGGATAAAACTTTCTTCTTTCTGGTGACTGGCTAGATGAATACCACACAGCTTGTAAGCTTTCAAGAGGGAACCTAGATCCAGAGGGCCTGGAGGAAGGTAGAATCTCCAGTGAGTAGTATTCAATCTGACTAGGCAGGGCTGATGCAATGAAATGCAGATGGGTCTCT
>NW_006408619.1:1056299-1084522 GCF_000296735.1 Chrysochloris asiatica | reverse complement strand
TTTTTCTCTCTCTTTTTTTTCAGGTACTGGCTAACCAACAAAGTCCACATCAAACGACCCACTACTGGCCTCTTGATGTATACCCTGGCTACACGTTTCTGCAACCAGATCTATCTCTATGGTTTCTGGCCCTTTCCACTGGATCAGAATCAGAATCCTGTCAAGTACCACTATTACGACAGCCTCAAGTACGGCTACACTTCCCAGGCCAGCCCCCACACCATGCCCTTGGAGTTCAAAGCCCTCAAGAGTCTGCACGAGCAGGGGGCTTTGAAACTGACTGTCGGCCAGTGTGATGGGGCCACGTAAGGCAGGGGCCCCGTGGGACTCAGTGGCTCACATTTCCTGCCAGCTACACCACAGGCAGATGGGGGTCAGGGCAGTACAAACAATAGAACAAGCAGGCTAGTGGTTTTCTTTGTTAAAGTGTAAACAGTGACCAGAATATATATATAAATATATATATATATATTTACCTGCATATATATATTGATCTGAGTATTTCTAACTGTGTGGTGTTCATCTAGCATTAGGTAGATAAGCCACAGGAAGAAGGCATGGAGGACCCACCTGAACCGGACTGAGCCTCAGTCCATCTTTCGAGGTGGAAGGACTTGAAATATAAGAAGCCAATTTCATGACTTTGGATGACAAACTGCCTCCTGGGTTGGAGGACCTTTGGGCTAATGGATGGATGGAGAGCTACTTGTCAGCTGCCCTGAACCTCTGGGATGTGTGGATTCTTCACAGGCTAAGACCCAGAGGGGACAACTTGACCCGTTTACAATGGTGTTGTTTACACAGGAGAGGGAGTTTGAAGACCCAGGCAAAGGAACACAAGAAAACCAAGGAGGAAAACCGAGTCAGCGTGGAGGGCCTTGTTCCACGAACTTCAAGTTAAAATATTCAAGGAGCAGCCTGGCTTGACCCATATGTTGCAGACCAGCCTTGGGTCTACAGAGACAAGATGCAAGAAAACACAACGGACAGTTCACATTCTGGCCTAGCAAGGACCACTAAGAGCCTTGGATGGAGCAGGTGGATGGCATTCAGTCTGAGTGTTCTAACTGTGTTTTTGAGCTATCAAGACCACCTGCTAAGGGTTGGCAACCTACCCCAGCGTACGGCAGAAGAGTGTCCAATCTAGGATGGGGTGTTCTTTAGAGAACTCGAATCAGTAGAGGAAGAAGAATCTGGAGTTCCACCCTATGGGTTAACCTTCCTCTGCCCTGATAAAATGTCACATGAAGGACAGGTACTGTACCCTTCTGCCACCAGGGAAGCCACAGAAAAAGCTTGAAAGGGCACAGTCAAGATAAATGTCATCCTTTCTAATATGTATGTGCTTGCCTTCCCAAAGGCTTCACAAAGCCCCCAGAGCAGGGACCTGAAAGAATGTGAAGCACCTTTTCGCTGCATCCACTCTTCATTTACTCTGGGCACCAGGCCTCTGTGGGTCCTCTGCAGCCCACCACCATGCCTGTGCCACTTTCTTGTCACTTTCCCATCTGATGGTCACAGAGGCCAATACTGAGCTCCAATGTTGAGGTCTTCAACTCTTCAGGGAGATGCTCCAACACCCCCGCACCCCTACCATCCCCATTTCCCCACAGATGCAGTTATTTTAGAGTTTTGCAAAATCCACTTTTCCCTTATTAAGATTCATCTTTAAAAAAATTTTTTTTGTAACCCAAATCCAAATGCAATATCCAAATATTGGACACAACCTCCTGGGGAAATCTGGGCTCCAAGCCAATGCTTTTGGGAGGGAGTCGCTGGTCACATCAGACAAAAGCGCTGCTGGCAAAATCAGTTAAATGTATTATCTTGTCTGATAAATAACAATATTTTAAAACATATTGGAAAGATAAGTAAAAACCCATTATCTTGAAGGTGAAGGGAGTTAAGAAAAGTAACAAAAATCAGCTTCTAAGCATAGGAGACTGGACATAATTAATCAATGGCAATTCAGAACAGGACATTTGCTCTAAATGGTGGCTGGTGGGAGGTAAGTAATGGTGATAAAAGGGTACCCAGAACCATTAACCCCACAGCCGGATGCTGAACCCACAGCAGTGGTTACCAGGAGATAGCTCCAGGTTGGCTTCAGTTTTGTTTTCCTTGTTACTGCTGGAAGTCTGAGGTTTGGGATTTACATCACAAAATGAAGATTTTAAAACCAACAGTCCTAACAACCTCTGTGGGAACTGAGCAGTCCAGACTCGACCAGAGAAGAGGAAATAAGTGCTATCATATTTTACACTTCTCCAAGCCCTTTCATGCTGAGGATCTCAAAGGCCTTAGAAGACATTTCATTTCTGAAGCTTGGAGCGACTGAAGAGCCAGTAGACCTGCCAGAACACACACAATTAGGAGGCCAGCTGTCCTTTGTGTCCTATTTAGAACTCAAGTTGAGTGGTACAGGCCAGCTAGCTTTGGGTGGCCCCAAGGTGTCACAGTTTGTTCCTATCACCCTGATCTGCTACCTCACAATTACAGAGGCCCCAGGCATTCCATGAGAAGAGGTTCAGTCCATATGAGCTGGGCACTTCCCCCTGCTGGGTTAATCTTTCAATCACCAATTCTAGCCCATCAGTCAAATCCCCAAGACTTACCACCATTGCGCATCCTGCAACCCCCAGACCTTCATTATCTTCAAGCCCCCAATGACCCCACCCTCAGCCTCTGCCTTCTCTGAAGTGATGGAACCATCTGATCACCCTTCAAAATGTCTTCATCCTTCCCTGTCCCCTTCCACATCTGAGGAAGCAACTTTCTTCCTTTCTATTTCTCACTTTTTCTCTTAGAGCCTAAGCCACTACTCCTACTGCCTCTGTTTTTTGTGCCCACTCTAGGCACTCATCTTAGTTCCTAAAGGGGTGCCTTATTTCCCTTCATCGCTGTCCCTGAAGAGGGGTTTCAGGCACTCATTGTTGCTTTTCCTCCTGACCACCTCTTGTCAGTTCCTGCTTCCAGGCTTCTGCACCAGCTGAGCTCCTGGGGTCAGCACTTAGCACTCTCCATACGAGCACATCATAAGGCTCCTTCTCATGAAGCTCTGCATCGCTTCACTCTGTACCGACCATTGCTGAACACTCCCTGCTCCCTTGGGCCCGGAGATGGCATGTCCTCATGGGTTTTCTTTCCTTTCCTAACCTCTCTTCATTGTTTATGTATAAATCTCTATATTTATTTATGATGTATTTATTGACCCCTGTAAAGATTGAATTGTGTCCTTTAATGTATGTGTTGTAGTTTCTAACTTCTATGCCTGTCAGTGATTATCCCATTTCGAATGGGTTTTCTTTGGTATGTTAATGAGGCAGGATTCGTGTCAGGTGTGTCCTGAGTCAATCTCTTTTGAGATATGAAAGAGATTAAACAAGCAATGAAGAAGCAAAGATGGCGAAAGAGAGATGCCACACTACATGAAGATTGCCCAGGACCAGAAGTTCCTACGAGACAAGGCTCCTTCAGAGATGACAGAGGAAGAAAGCCTTCAATACAGCTAGCCTCCTAAATTGTGAGGAAATGAAATTCTGTTCATTAAAGCCTCCCAGTTGTGGTATTTCTGTTACAGCAGCACTGGACAACTAAGACAGAGTGGTGTAGCACCAGAAGAGTGGGTATTGCTCTAAAGTGGGGCAAGTATTACCTATTGGATAGTGGAGAGAGGCGGGAAGAGTTTTAAGGTACCCAATGGTAAAAACCGAGATGGCTTTGAAGACTTTGGATAGCTAAGGCAGTTCTGGGGAAGTCTGAGATGAAAGTGAGGAGGGCTATCGAGAAAATCTCTGTTGTCTTAGAGAGTATACATCATTCCAGCACACAAATGTGGACATAAAATGTGTTTCTCACCCAAGGCTTCAAAAGAAACTTAGGAACATATGATTACATAGCAGAGGAAGACTGATTCTTTTCATGCAGTGGCAAAGAACTTGTCTGAATCATATTCAAGCATTTGGTGAAAGGTAAAATTTGTAAGTGACGAATATGGATATTTTTCTGAGGAGATTTCTAAGCAAATTCTTAAAGGGGGTCATGTGATTTCTCCTTCCTGCTTACATCAAGAGAGGAAATAGATGAACTTAAAAAAGAACAGTGCAAAATGAAATCAGAACTTAAGATTTGGGAAATTCTATTGTACAAACTAAGAGCACATGTTCTAGAATTTTCACCAAGGATATGGCTACACGTCTTTATATCTTTTGTTAAAGAGATTAAGCCTATAACCAGTGAACTACCAAATCGACAAATCTAATAAACTACCACAGCAAAAAAGCCTCAAAGTTTAGACTGAATATGATAGAGAAAGAGTGAAAAGAAAGACGATGTCTGCCTACTGGAATCCAACAGGCAAGAAACATGTTAAAGGAGCTACATCGCTTTCCTTCAAGAAAAGAACCATCCCTGGAGCCGCTCAGAGATCAGCAGAACTGTGGGAAGAAGCTCTAAAGCAGAGATGTCTACACTCACTGAGTAGGGCCAAGACTTATGGAGTCTTGAATGGTAGAGCCATGGTTTCACCAGATCAGGAGAGTCGGATCTTCGCCAGTTCAGTTCTGGAGTGTTGGGATGCCGTTCAGTCTAGCTTAGAGGATGAGGCCACCACCCAAAGCTGAGATGGCAGGGTTGCCATACCCAAAGCACAGAATAATGGGGCCTCCAATGGAGTCCTGGTACAGTGCTGTGGGCTAATGCGCCAGACTGTAAAGCTGTTTGAACTGCAAGGTTGGCAGTTCAAGCTCACCAGCTGCTCCTCAGAAACCCTATCTATACAGGGTCACTATGGGTCAGCATCGACTCAATGGCACTTAACAACAACAACAGGGGCTAAATGGGTGGGGTCACACTCATATTGATTAGAAGAATGGAGTCCCCCAAAACCCAGTGGGCCTGTAAGGTGCAGCTGAAACCCGAGACCTCCATTCAGAATCCAGAGTCAGGGTCATTGCCTAGATAGTTTCAGAGAGAAAATGGATCATTTTCAAACCTTTAGAGCGAATGTAAATTGTTCTGCTACATTTTGGACTTGCTTGGTGCAAATCCCTTCTTTCCCTGTAATTTCTGCTGTTTGTAGTGGAAGTGTAATAGAAAGCTGGTGCCTGTCCCACCATTGTACTTTGGAAATGTAATTTATCATTTAGAGTTCACAGGCTCCCAGATGAGAAGGAATTTTACCCCAAAATGGAATATGCCTACGGTCTCACTCATGCTTTTAGATGATTCAGAAGATTCTATTGGAGTTGATTTCAGACTTTTGGAATGATACCGTGCGGTAAAGGATATTTTGCATGTGGGGAAGAACATGAATTTGGGAGGGGGGCAAAAGATGGAATGTTTTGGATTGAATTGTATCCCTAAAAATATGTTTTGTAATTCTTAACTTCTATGATTGTGGTTAGAATCCCGTTTGAGAATGAATTGTCTTTGTGACGTTGGTGAGGCAGGATAGGTGCAGGGTGTGTCCTGAGTCAATCTCTTTTGAGATATAAAAGAGATTAAACAAGTAAGTGAGGAAGCTGAGATAAGGGAAGGAAGATGCCAAGTGACAGGAAGATTGCCCATGAGCAGAAGCTTAGAAGAGATAAGGACCTTCCAGAACTGACGGAGAGAAACCAGCTTCTAGATTTGTACATCTGCTTCCTACACTGGGGGAAAATGGAATTCCGTTAAAGCCATCCACTGATGTTATTTTTGCTATAGCAGCACCAGATAAGTAAGACTGCACCTCTACCTTGATCTAAAAAAGATTCAAAGTAGACCGGACCATGATTTTCCTCTCTTCCCCTTGCCTCACAATGCAAATATTCACCAAGATACTTGCTTCTGCCTCCTTGTATGACATCCTTACACTCTGTCAGCAATCTCATGCCTTCCTTGCCCCAGCAACCACCTCTCCAGGGATGCTCTCCAAAGCTCTCTTCAACCCATCTCACTCCCAAGTTTTGGACTTTTTGATTACACACTGATCTCTAGACATCAGCTCTACCTACTCTGACAGCACAGTCAATGTATCTGAAGCTAAGGTCTTCATCTCTTCCTGCTCTTCACCCACCTTCTCTCCTCTTTCTGCTAGAAGACCCCTGGTTCCTCAACCCCCCAGTCCAGAGTCCCTTTTCTCCATGTATATTTCCCCCTAACATTAATCTCAGCTGTTTTATTTATTCTTATTCAGTTCCAGCAGTCTCTTCTCCTAGTTTCCCTCTGCACAGGTGTACGTATCTTCCAACTTATCCTGAACATTATAACAAATTTTCCCTTCAGTCATTAGCAAAACTTTAAAGGTTTCCCTGCTGACAAACTAACATACCAACTCTGTATTCTGGTATTAACTATTTAACCAGTAGCCATCAAATCAACTCTGATTCATGGAGACTGTAGAGTTAATATACAGCTGCTAACTGGAAGGCTGGATGTTCAACCTTGAATGGAAGGTCTGGTGACCGACTGATAAAAAATCAGGCATTGAAAACTCTATGGAGCACAGTTGTAATCTGACACACATGGGGTTCCTATCCTGACATTAAAGACCAATTAATAAGGTCCTGCTCTTCCTTTCCTCCCTACACTGGTCACTCTCGAATACTTGGCATTCCTAGCATGGTCTCTTGTGTTTTCCTGTCTTTGTGCCTTCCGTCTTTCTAGTCCCATCCCCTGGAATGCTCTCTTCTGTTCCCTTCAAGGCCCACTCAGAAACAACATCTTTCATGAAGCCTTCCCTGATCTACCAACCACTGGGATCTCTCCCTCCGATGAACCACCAGAGCACTTTATTTGTACCTTCTCATGGCATTTCCCATTATTCTGCCTTGTATTATGGTTATCTGTGCACTTGTCCTTTGATTGTTCTTAGATTGTAAGCTCATCAAGGGCAGGGACTGTGTTTTTTCCATCTTTACCCATCAAAGCACCAGGGCTGGTGCAGAGCACACAGCAATTGCTCAATAAATGTTTGTTGAATTAAATCTTTAATGCTTGTAGAGAACTTTATCATTAAGGAAGTCTATAACCTCACAAGAACTTCAGAAGGACAAGAAATTGTGTTGGGCAGAAGAAAGAATCTATATCCCCATTATAGAGTCGACAAAACTGAGACCAAAGGCTGCATGGGGCCATGGAGCTCACCAATGGCAAATCTTCTCATCCCATCACCAGGTCTGTTTTTGTTAGTCCTTATGAAGGCGTCACTGTAAACTGCAGACACACTCTAAGCAGAGGTCTAACTGCCCTGGGTCTTGGCATCGCCTTCCCATAGTTATGACCACCACCATTCCACCATTTTCCACCACAATCCAATTGCAAGTAACCCCCATACCTTAGGGGAACATCAACATGTGTACCCATCAACAAGGCAGGGTCTCGCTCCTTTTGAGGGAGGACAAAAGCCATTTTGTTGTTGTTGTTATGTGCCGTGGAGTCAGTTCCAACTCATAGGGACCCTGTACAGGGTTTCCGAGGCTGTAAATGTTTACGGGAGCAGCAGAAAGCCTCATCTTTCTCCCGTGGAATAGCTGGTAGTTTCGAACTGCTGACCCTGAGGTTCACAGCCCGATTCATAACCACTATGCTACCAGAGCTCCTTGGGTTTTATCAAATCCAAGGGTGGAGTTGCAGGACCTCATAAATCATCCTTACAACTGACATGGCAGGGTAGGAAGCCATCAGTCCAGATGATAGAGACCAAGAGGTGCAAGGGGCTGCTGCTTGATACATTTCTTCATGCTTAAATAAGACTCTATTTCCGGAATGGTTGGAACAAGGCGGGTTATCATGCTGCCTCCTGAAGGCCCTAATCGCATCTCAGCGACACTGGCAGCCGGCTCCTGCATGCCTGCCTGGCACCAGCTCTGTTAGATGCCATCACATCCTGTCTTCATCCTCATCCTCTTACTGCCCCTCTCCAGGGCTCTGCTCTTTGGTGTTCACCAAGGGTCGGGGACCCCACAGAGTCTGGAGACCCAATGGGGAACAGCAAAAACAAAGGGGCTTCTGTTCATGGGGTGAGTCATCCACACAGTGGGAGGTTTCCATGGTTACTGTCTGGTAGCAACGTTTTAGTCACCTTTAGGCTTTATGCAATACCTGGGTGACAAACACTTTACACTGTTACCCTAAGGTTGGTTGGTGGTCCTAACTCACTGAGCCATACTTCGGAAGGGAGCTGGTCATTCCTTCCATAAAGGTCCCGGCAAAGAAAACCCTGACCAGTTCTACTGTGTAACACATAGGGTTTCCATGAGTCAAAGTAAACTCAGCAGCAATGGGTTAGGTGTGGCGCTGTAAGGTTGGCGGTTCAAACTCATCAGTCATTCCTCAGAAACCCTATACAGGGTTGCTGAGTCAGAACTGACTTGACAGTACTTAACAACAAGAAGACAGGGGTGTAGTCTTGGTGTGGTGCTGTAGAATAAACACTGGACTGCGAACCACAAAGTCGGTGGTTCAAACCCACTAGCCACCCCTTGGCAACCATATACAGGGTCACTGTGAGTTGAAACTGTCTCCATGGCACTTAACAACAACAACAAAGATAAGGATGGGAGTGAGGTGGCTCTGTAGGATAAACACAAGGTTACAGCCTCAGAAACCCCATACAGGGTTGTTATGATTCAGAACTGACTCAACAACTAGATAAGGGTGGTGGTGTGGTGTGCTGTCGAGAGTGTTCCAACTCATAGCAGTCCTGAGGTGGTCCGTCTTTACAGGAGCGGAAAGCCTCTTTTTTCTCCCAGGGAGTGACTGATAGATATGAACTGCTAACTTTATGGTTAGTAGTCCAACACAAAACCCCTAATGCTACCAGGGCCCCCTAAAACAAGGATGTTGTTGTTGTTGTTAAGTGCCGTCGAGTCGTTTCCGACCCATAGCGACCCTGTACAGGGTTTCCGAGGCTGTAAATCTTTACAGGAGCAGAACGCCTCATCTTTCTCCCGCGGAACAGCTGGTAGTTTCGAACTGCTGGCCTTAAGGTTCGCAGCCCGATTCGTAACCACTACGCTACCAGAGCTCCTTAAACAAGGATAGGAGTTTGATTTTCATCCTTAGCATCCAGGTGGAGGAATATCTTTCAGCCACGCACAGTACATTGAGCATCCACCCCCAAGTCATATTTTTTTTGTCTAGAATCATCCCAGTTGTCTGTAGCAGAAATCTTACAGACCCACAAACAAGAAGTCTTAAAGGTCCTTTGGTAGTCTTTCTGCATCTCACTACTTCCTCAGCCTCCTCATCTTCCCAAAGAACCTGGAGTGGCAAATGGGGCTCCCAAGGGAGTCTAAGAATTGTGTCAAGAAAAACCACAAATGTTCCCACCGCAATACTTCCAAGTATTCAAAACTGACCCAACTAATGAGAAAATCTGGGAGCAGGTCATGGTTGTGAAGCAGAACATGATGAACGTAACTAATGTCACTGAATTGTAAAAAAGGTTGACATTTCATTACATATATAAGGAGCTCTGGTAGTGTAGTGGTTACAAATTGGGCTGCGAACCTTGAGGTCAGCAGTTTGAAACTACCAACTGTTTCGCGGGAGAAAGATGAGGCTTTCTGCTCCCATAAAGATTTACGGCTTCGGAAACCCTATACAGGGTCGCTATGAATCGGAACCGACTCCATGGCACATAACCACCAACCCACCACCATATTTTTTACCACAACAAAATCTAAAAAACAGCGACAACATCAGCTACAAAACCTGAAGCTAGCACCAGCCTCAAGCAGTCAATCCTAGAGGAATTAGGAGAAAGCAAAAACCTGACAGCCAAGAAGTAGGCAGATTGTGCTGTGGTCCATGGGACTCCTGACTCAGCAGACCCAGCCGAGGAGGACGGCCAGCCGCAATGCATCATACTCAGGTGAGGCAAACCGGCTTAGCTCAGGAAGACGCCCATTCAATTCGGTGTGAAGTATCTTAATTTTCCAATAAGAGGTTGCAGTACTGTAGCAGCTGGATGGAGCCGTGAAGGGAAATGATCAGTGCTCAGTGGAAGTGGGAGATTGCAAAGCAGACCACTCAGGAACAAGTGCTTTGCATTAGGAAAGCCGGGTTTGTGCTCCCCATCCATACAGTGGAACAGTACTCAGGAGTGTTGCTTATCGTCCTAACAGTAGAGGGACTAATTGCTTCGCTGCTTCTGCTCAGGAGCTCCCTGTCTCTGGGCAAGAGCTCTGAGGCTGGAACCGGATGATCCGGAAACTGCTACCCAAGAGTCCAGGAAACATAGACAAGGCCACTTAACTGTGGGCAAATGGGCATGGCATCTGTGAAATAGGCATGCCATCTGCCTGCCTCCTCCATGGAATTCATGGACACATGCAAGTAAAGGATGCAGAGAGAGAGATTGGGCGGAAGTGTGCGGCTTTAAGGAGTCCAGTCAACTAGAATCAGATCAAGAGTCCTGGTGTGGCTCTGCGGGTTAATGTGCTGCACTGTGAGGTCAGTTTGAACCACAAGGTCAGCGGTTCAAACTCACCAGCCGCTCCTTGGGAACCCTATATGGGGTTGCTATGGGTCGGAACTGACTCGACAGCACTCAACAACAAGAAGGGTCAGATCAGGCCATTGCCCTGCTTTTAAAGCCGGTGCTGGATTTCCAGGGCTCTTGGAAGACACTTTGAGGTTTCTTACTTTACTGTCTTGAACCTTCCTCCCTTCCTTCCTGCTCACTATATTCCCAGCCACATGAGCCAGTTCACTTTGCCTAAAACTTTCCAAACTCACTCTAGTTTCAGAGACTTTTCATATACTGTTCTCTCTCCCTGAAAGGTGTCCCAAGGTTCTTTCATGGCTGCTCCCGCCTCATCCTTCTAGTTTTAAATCAAATGTCCCCTTCTGGGGAGGTCATCCCTTCCCCTCTCTTGGCAAATGACTTTATTGCATGTCACATCATTTGGCTAGGGTGTCCTCAGCACCCTGAGAAGTCTGTATCATCTCATTTATTTTGTGGCTCTTCATCCTGAGGCTCCTCATAAAGACCCCATGCCCAGGCTACTCCCCAAACACATTTGTGTCACTAACTCTAGAAGGTCATTCAGGACATGGGTATTTTTCAAAGATCCATCCAGGGCACAGTTAGGATCGAGACCCACTGACATATCTACTTCCTTGTTTATTGTCTATGGACTCCTCTAGACTGTTCTGTGGAGACTTAGTTTTCATAGAAGTCTCGCATGGTGCTGATCCTGGCCCTCTCAGCAGACACAGACCAGTTTTGAGTTGGTTACAGATAACTTTTGTTCTATTCATGGTCCCAGTAGGTGGCTAGAGTCTGAACCCCTTTAGTCAGGCTTTTGGGATGAGTCTTTCTAGTACACATCCCACCTATTCACAGTGCCTCATGGGGGTTCATTTCAAACCAAACAACCATTAGAACTCCAGCCCCATCCCAAAGGCTTTAGCTAGTGGTTCTGACTTGGTCTGTGGGCAACTGTCTTGGACCTCTCTAGAAGGTTCCCAGGTTCAGGGTCTGAGATTCTGAACCTCTGCAGTGTCTTTTGTAGTAACCCTTTTCACGTCTCTGCTTTGACTTCTGAGAGTTGTCGTTGTTATGTGCCGTTGAGTTGGTTTCGACCCATAGTGACCCTGTATAGGGTTTCTAAGGAGCAGCTGGTGAGCTTGAACCGCCGACCTTGCAGTTCAAAAGGCTTTGCAGTGTGGCGCATTAACCCACAGCGCCACACCAGGAGAATTAGCCTCCCTGACTGTGAAGTTTCTTTCTGTTTTGTCTGGTAGCTTTGTAACTGTGCCTGTTATTTTAGTCACACTCAGGACAGTTGTGTGTTTGCAGCAGGAAAAGAAGGCTCTTTCTGTCCACAGAAAACAAGTAGAGAAGCCAATCATTTCTTCAGGTTTGGGTCCAGAGCTTCAGACCAGTTCAAACGGACTCAGTCATGGATGCTTCTGCAAAACTGGACCAGACTCCAATTGGTCAAATGTGGGTGTCTTAGAACAATAATACACTCTGCCTCTCCTTCTGAACTGTGTGTTCCATGAGGGCAGGCAGGGCCTTCTCTGGCATGTTCATGGACGCATTCCCAGGTACCAGGAAGGTGACTGGCACAGAACAGACAAACTCATGTGGCACAAATGAGAACATCAATGTGGGCTTTATGGCTTGTGAGTGCCTCAAAGGCAAGCTTACATCTTGATACCCGCAAAGGGCTTCCTCTCCAGCTAGGCCCTGCCTTCTGGGCATGGTACAAGGTACTTTCTACAATGCTTATCTTTGTAACAACCTACAAGAGTATTTTATTAACCCACTTCACAGATTAGAAAATCAAGGTTCTCAGAGCTTAAATAACTTCTTCAAGATGCCAATTAATGCTCATGAGTAGATGATTTGACTATATATCCAACACTGGTAGCAATAGGCTACCCTACGAGATTCTGAAGGCCACTTAATGCAATCAACCCTCTGCTATTAAACCCAGAGTGAGTCAGCACGTGAGAGGGCAAGACTCATGGTCCTGCTGCCCAGCCCCCTTCCCCATGCGGCACTGACGCAGCTCTAGAACACACCTGCGTGTCAGAGTCAGCTGATAAATACTGAAGTACTTCCTCCACCTCCTGTCAGCAGCTACCACTTAGACTCTCCTCTGCTGCAGTACTGTCCACTCTGATGGCCTTCTCTGGTTGTGAAATGTTTCCCATATCATCCCTGATCTCAGATCCTTCAGACAAAATACTCAGGAGCGGGGAAAGCAGTCTGAACACTTGAGATCATGGGGCAGAGCTTCATCTTGTTGGTGTTTCTCTGGGAACCAACCAACTGATTCTACTTGGTTCAGTCATAGTCAAGGAAAGAAAACTGGGATGCTCCTGAGTTTGTAAAATGTGAGTGAACTGGAAAGGGAACTGGAATGGGAAAATGTGAGTTGACACCCTGCTACAAACTTAATGTTTCCTTAGAAAACCAGGGCAGCATATGTATTGCATAACAACCAAATCCCTTAAATAACAGAGTCAGAAACAGTGACTGGTTCAAAGACGGGGCCAACCACACCACTCAGAATCTGCATCATTCTTCACAGTCCAGGCAGGAATACAATCTCCTGCATCAGACTCCAGAAAGGACTCGCTGTGCCTCTTTTGAGTTTCCATTTCCAAAGTTTCGACCATAATTTTTCCAATCCCAGTTATCGTCTTGTTATTGTTATCAAGTGTTGTCGAGCAACCCTGTATAGGGTTTCTGAGGAGTAGCTAGTGAGCTTGAACCACCGATCTTGCAGTTCAAACAGCTTTGCAGTCTGGTGCATTAAACTATATTTCACAAATTTGGGGTTGCTCCAGTTTTGCAACATCAACCATGACTGAGTCAGTTTGAACTGGTTTGAAGCTTTGGATCCAACCTGAAAAAGTGATTGGATTCTCTGCTTCTTGTTTTCTATGGACTCACCTTTGACTCTGACCATGGGAGCTACTGATTGCAAATTGAATTGAGAAAGCAGGAGGCAAGAAAAGATGGAGTGACATTTTACTACAGTCTGCCAGAATTGGTAGCGGGCAAATGATTGCCTGGGGTCCTGTCTGTAGGGCACGCCATTGAGTAGGGTGTCTGGGAACTGAGACAGTACCAGGGAACCATAAAAGAGCTACTAACTTGTCCCCATCACTGAAGGTGGTAGAGTTAACTGGAGGATCCAAGATGGTGTCCTACTTAGATATACTACCCAAGCCTTGTACAACAAAGACTCAAGAAACCTAGTGAAATGAATACAGATGACAATGCTGGAAGCCAGAACTTTAAATGAGAGGAAGACGCTGAATGAAAGCACACAAGGAGAGGCATATGAAGCAGTAAACGACCAGCTGATACTGGCAGTCGTTTTGAATGATGGTGAGCAGCATTATGAATGGAGGAGGAACCGGAGAACCATCTCAGCATCGCCAGGACGGCACTAGCGCCCACATCAGTGACTGGTAATCCGATCAGAGAGGCATGGTATATCCCTTATCTTGCACGACCTCCCAGTGACTAGAGACACATCATCTCTGCCTCTCATCCAATGACCAGTCAAACTCAGGCCCTGCTCCCTGCTGGATATTTTTGTGTGTTCTTTTCTGTTTCTCTGTCTACTTAGTACTTCCCTCTTTCCAACCTCTTTCTTTTTTTCTTCCACTTTCCCTCTCCCTGGGTGGGAGCTCCCTTTGAGTGAGCTCTCTGATCTCACCACAGACACATCCTGCTGACATTACAGTCCAGTGCTTATCCTGCGGCACCACACCAGGACTCCAATGATAAAGGGATTGTTGTTGTTGTTGTTGTTGTTGTTAAGTACCATCAAGTCAGTTCTGACCCATAGCCACCCTGTATAGGGTTTCCGAAGAGCGGAAACTGCCAACCTTGTGGTTCATCCTGATTTTGCAGTCCAGCACATTAACCCATATCACCAAAGATTGTTGTTGTTGTTAAGTGCCGCCAAATCGATTCGGACCCATAGCTACCCTGTATAGGGTTTCTGAGGAGCATCTGGTGAGCTTGAACCACCGACCTTGTAATTCAAATGGCTTTGCAGTCTGGCGCATTAATCCACAGCACCATGCCAGGACTCCACTCTTAATCCTACCAGATCCAGTGTACTGGAGAGTCCCAAGAGAAAAAAGGAGAGAAACATGAGCAGAGAAAGGGAGTCCCCTACACCAAGAAAGAGGAGCCAGGAGTGGAGTATGTCTTATGGGTCTGGGGTCCCTGAGCTGTGAAGCTCCTATTCCAGGGAAAGATTGATGTCAAGACATACGGAAATCTGCAAGGCATTCTGGGCCTACAGATGCTGAAAGGAAACAAGGACTTTTGCCCAGAGCCACTGCTTTGAAAGTGGCCTTACAGCCTCCTAAAGTGTGAGAGAATACATTTCTGTTTCTTGAAGCCATCCACTAGTGGTACTTCTGTTATTGCACTAGATAACCAAGACACCAGATGACACAATCTTGCTTGCTGGAAGCAGAGAGGACTTGAAGTACTTACTGATGAAGATCAAAGACTACAGCCTTCAATATGGATTACCCCTTAACATCCAGAAAACAAAAATCCTCAAGACTGGGTTAACAAACAACCTCATGATAAACTGAGAAAAGACTGAAATTGTTAAGGATTTCATTTTACTTGGAGTCACAATCAACACCCATAGAAGCAGCAGTCAGGAAGTCAAACTATGCATTGCATTGGGGAAATCTGCTACAAAAGACTTCTTTAAAGTGTTAAAAAGTCAAGATGTCATTTTTAAGACCGAGGTGCACCTGACCCAAGTCATAGAATTTTCGGTCACCTTATATGCATATGAATCATAAGCAATGAATAAGGAATACCAAAGAAGAACCGAAGCCTTTGAATTATGATGTTGGTGAAGAATATTAAATATACTGAGGATTGCCAGAAGAATAAAGAATTTTGTCTAAGAATAAATACAGCCAAAATACTCCTTAGAATTGAGGATGTTGAGATTTCATCTCACATACTTTGAACACATTATCAGGAAGGACCAGTCTCTGGGAAAGGACATCGTACTTGGTAAAGTTAAGGGTCAGTTTAAAAAAAAAGGGGGAGGGGAGAAGGCCTTCACAAGAGATGGACCAACACAGTGGCTGCTCCTTATTAGCTCAAATCTAGGAACAGTTGTGAGGACGGGACAGGAGCGGGCAGTGTTTTGTTCTGTTGTAGAGTTGCTGTGAGTTGAAACAGACTCAAGAACACCAACAGCACCAACAGTTCTGCTCCAGAAGGATGCAGGTAACCCTTAAACTTTACCTTCATCAGCACATACCAAGGTCTTGAGGGCGGTATTAGCTCTGGGGGTGGGACCGGGGGAGGATGATCCAGCTGTTGCCACGGTCTCAGCCTATTTCCCACACCAGTTTCTGCCATCCACCCCTCCCTACCTCACGTGCTACTCCCCGGCCCACGGGAGTGGAGGTCCTCATTAATGTATCCATGGTGACTGTACAGCCTCCCCCACTCCCCCCAGGGCTACAGCTGCTGCCTTTTGAACTTGGCAGGAAGCTTGGATTGAGTTCTTCTCTGTGCATGCTAGGTCTTTTGGCCCAGTGTCTGGGGAGGAGGTAAGGGGTTCATCAAACTGCAGACTGCTGGGAAACATGAACTCATCCTCGGATAGAATCCAGCCCAGGAGCCAGAGTGAAACTAGCCCAGCAGAAGTCAGAAGAGAATGAATGAAGTGCAGAATCCACAGACAAGGGAGGGAGCGCACATGCGCCTTCCTGAGAACACTGTCCTGTTCAAGAGGTCTATTGCAGCAGTCTGTCTGTCCATAGATTAGGTGTTTGCATCTGGCTGAGCTTTCAGCTCCACTGCTAATCAAAAGATGGGCAGTTTAAATCTACCCTGTGGTACCACAGAAGAAACTCCTGGTGATCTGTGTCCATAAAGACTGCAGCCAAGAAGACCCTGTGAAGTCTATGGGGTTACTTACCTCTAACCTCTTATGAGTCATCAGCAACTCTGGAACCTCAGAGGGCCCAGGGCCCAGCCCTGTCTCCTCACTGCCCACCTGGACGCTTTAAGTCCAGCTACTTCTGTCTCTTTCCTCATCAGTGAAATGAAAGACATGGAAGCTCACCAAGTTTTGTTGTTGTGAGTCAATCCAGAAGACTTTTTTAGACTCTCATGGCACGTGGCTGTTCACTTCCTTCTCTGGCCTCTTTGTAAGACCAAAGGACTGAAGCATAATTTGCAGTGGATTCTGCTCAGTCCTCACCTGGCTTAGTCTGCTTCCTTCTCTGTTGTTGAAGCACGTGAGCAGGGCAGCGCATGCAGTTGTTGTTGTGAGTGCTGTCGAGTCGGTTCCGACCCATCGTGACCCTGGCATGCAGTAGGTGTCCAATAAAGATCTGTTGAATAAATGAATGAATGAATGCTTCCATCTGGTTATTTAACAAATGGGCTTTCTGAGGTCCTACTGTTGTTACGTGATGTGGAGCAGGGTCCAATGCACAGTGATCCTGTATAGGGTTTCCAAGGAGTGGCCCATGAATTTGAACCATTAACCTTGCTGTTCTAACCTACTTGTGGTCCAGTGCTTTTCCTGAGGCCCTTGTTGTTGTTGTTAAGTGCTGTTGAGTCAGTTCTGACCCACAGAGACCCTGTGTACAGTTTCCAAGAAGAAGCAGCTGGTAGGTTTGAAGCACTGACCTTGTGGTTCAAACTGACCTCGCAGTCCAGTGTATTATCTTGCAGCTCCACGCATGCCCAGACTCCTGAGACCCTAGTCTCTAAAAATACCATTTGCTGTCAAGTTGACTCAGCATTTGCTCTCATGAATCATTTGCTTCCTTCTTACCAGCAGGCTTAGTGGATTCCAGAGTGACTGACAACTGGCTTGTCTCAGAGTTCCCCCAAAGAGGAGCCATCTCCACAGAACACAGCATCAAAATTACTTCTCTCAACTCCAGTCTAATATGAGTCACCATTGATAGAAAATCTAATAAGTACATCCCTGTCGTTGATCTGGGTTCATTTATACGAGTTGCTTTTTCTTCAGGATTGATTTTGTTGTGAAAACCATTATAAACAACCCTGTGTGTTTTACTGAGAATCTCCATAGAAGAAAGCAGAAACCGGTTGGCAACCACAGGCCCATTGCTGAGCATATCAAAATTACAAGCTCTCTTTGGTAGCACTATCCAACCTAAGATGCCCCCAAGAAGCACCTTATAGTCCCCCAGCAGAGAACGGGATTCATGTTTCTCGGCAGACAAAGGAGAGTTAAATGTTACAAGTTAGAAAATTCCAAAAAAAGCTAATTGAGTGGGGTGTGGAGGGTAATTATTTGAAAGAAGGCACATGGATTGCCCAAGAGAACACTAAAGGGTCACTTCATTGAGATGACAGGTTTCTTTCTCTCCCCGTAGGCTCTGTGGACTCATGTCTACCTGTTATGAGGTAAAATATCTGTTGTTGTTCAATTTATTTCATTCAAGATCATTCTGCTGACAGGAATT
The DNA here is from genome assembly GCF_000296735.1 of Chrysochloris asiatica. Taxonomy (NCBI): domain Eukaryota; kingdom Metazoa; phylum Chordata; class Mammalia; order Afrosoricida; family Chrysochloridae; genus Chrysochloris; species Chrysochloris asiatica. Next base: position 1,066,564 of record NW_006408619.1, on the reverse strand, counting down.
CCTTGCTCGCTGTCAAGGAAAGATAAATAATTTGAAATCTCATAATTTACGCAGATACCTGCAAGTTCTCATACCCGCCTTACTCTGGTTAAACCTGAATTGTTGTACAATTCTGTCGCATAGCAACCAAATAAGGTGGCCTAGGTTGTAATAATATTTACGGGAGAAGATCACCAGGCCTTTTCTTGTATGGAACCTCAAGTGGGTTTGATCTGCCAACCTTTAGGTTAGTAACAAAGCACTTAACTATTATACCACCAGTTTTCCCAATTCTCCACTCAATCAACCCCAATTGTTCAGATTTGCCAATGTTCTGCATTCTTAGCAAGGAAATATCACATCATTCATTCTCACCATTTCAATTTTTTTTTAGTATCAGATCTATTAATAAGATTCAGGAAGAAAAGCAAGCACCTTTTTAGGAATTTCTAGAAAAGAAGATGTGGTATTGTGAATTACTTAATATGTCTCTTCTAGCCATAATCTTGGTAACTCTCACAAAATGACTCCTTTCCTCATAGGTCTGGGTGAGAGAAGGTGAAAGAAGACACTCATGGCATGTTCTGATTCAGCTTTGGATGCTAACAGACTCCATTGTGACTGTAAAAACTTGGAACTCTAGTGTGGGTCTAACATGATCCAGCCTGGTGGTGTGAGTGGGCTGGGCGCTTCTTTGATGAGCTAATTAAGCTCACCTCCACCTAATCTCTGGTTCTTGGGACTCGAATCAATGACCTGACTTGATTTTCTAGCTTCACCAAATTTGTGAGTCAACAATCCTATTCTGCGTGAGTGAGGAGAATCCTCCAGGCTGATGTCTAAACTACAAATCTGGGGCTTTGTAGGCTCCACACAGTGTGAACCATTTCCTTGAGGACCCATGAGTTCTGGAAGGCATGGCAGCAAATTGTGGAAGCCTGCAACATTGGGGAGAACACTAAGGGGAAAAGACGTGGTTGGTATCAGGTGTGGCATTGTAGGATAGCCGCTGGACCAGAGGATTGGTTTGAACCTTAAGATCGGTGGTTCAAAATCACCAGTCACTCCTTGGAAACCCTATACAGGGTCACTATGAGTTAGAACTGACTCAACAGCGCTTAACAACAACAACGTAACACTTTAGGAAAATCAGGCGTTTGGGGTGTCTTTAACCACTTCTTAGCAACCGGCCTCATGCTGATCTTTCTCAAAGAAGTCATCGTAGTCGTTGGTGTCAGAATAGTGGGACTCAATGAAACATTGCTGACACACTAGACTATGTGGTTTACGGGAAAAGTGAATAAATGAGAGAATGAGAAGCCATTGGTTTCTGGGTGGAATAAAAATACCCATGATTCAAAGCAGCAGTTATGTTGTAATCATTTACCCAAGGTAAGTTTCTGGGATAGAGAGCTAATGGTGGTTATGCTCCATGGAGTCGGTTCTGACCCATAATGACCCTGTAGAGGGTTTCTGAGACTGTAAGTCTTTACAGGAGCAGAAAGCCTCATCTTTCTCCCATGGAATGGATGGTAGTTTCGAACTGCTAACCTTGAAGTTAGCAGCCCGACTCATAAGTACTACTCCTTACAGAGATAATTTGTTGTTGTTGTTGTTGTTGTTGTTGTGAAGTGCTGTCAAGTCAGTTCCAACCCACAGCAACCCTGTATAAGGTTTCCAAGGAGCAGCTGGTGTGCTTGAACCGCTGACCTTGCAGTTCAAACAACCTTGCAGTCTGATGTATTTAACCCACAGTGTCACACCAGGACTCCCTATATAGACATAATTGTTGTTGTTGTTAAGTGCCGTCGAGTCGGTTCCGACCCATAGCGACCCCGTACAGGGTTTCCGAGGCTGTAAATCTTTACGGGAGCAGAACGCCTTATCTTTCTCCCGCGGAGCCGCTGGTAGTTTCGAACTGCTGGCCTTAAGGTTCGCAGCCCGATTCGTAACCAGTACGCTACCAATAGATGTGTATTATCTCCAGATGAACCAGCTGGTTGGATGCATATGGAAATCAATTAGCAAGGAAACGGTGAGACATACATTTTCTTGGGGTCTGTTATCAGTAGTAGCTGCAATGACAAGGAAAAAGGACGCAGGGGCTGATTTCAGCACGGAACCAAGCCCAGATGTGGTTTAGTCACAACTCACACCACTTGTCCCAGATCCCACTTGGAAAGGAAGAATCGAGTTAGAACAACAGAAAGTATCCTGATGACCGCTGGACACCAAAATGGCCGTCTGGAAGGGGAGTGGTCAAAATCAAGAAACTATTGAAACCCGAGGAAACTATTATAAAAGAGTTGCTCTGTCTGGTGGTGGTGGTGGTGGTGTGTCACAAAGCCACTTCTGAGTGATAGCGCTCCTACACAGGGTTTCTGAGGCTATAAATCATCATAGGAGCACAAAGCCTCATCTTCTCCCGTGGAGTGACTGGTAGATTCGAACTTCTAACCTTGTGGTAAGAAGCCCAACTCATAACCTACTATTCCAGTTATCATCAATTACCTGAGGAACCATTTACTCAATTGGATTGTTAGTGTGAGTAATTCAAGGGCAGGGTCTGTACTTTTGACTACTGCAGAATGGAAGGATATGTTTGGGTTGATGAAAGACCCACAACTCTGGAACAGCCACAGAAGGTAAGACTAGATCCATTTACACAGAAAGCTAACCCAGAGGGGATGGTCAACTTGGTGGACTGGATTACATGTACAGTAAGATCTGTTTACCCTGAGAAGGGAAACTGCCCTTCTCCCTCTATAATTACTCACTGGAGCACTGCAGAGGGAGCAGCTAATGCACTGGTTATGAAAGCTTTATGGAGAACACAGCATTCATTCAATGAGTATGAGCCTCTTACACGGGTCATGGCAGATATGGTACTCAAGGGAGCCCCTTCTACTAGGGTACCTCCTGTCATCTTTGCAAAACGAAACAACAATCTGAGAAGCTGTTTTGAATTTGTTGGCATTGCTTCCCTTCGGGGGTTTTACAGATGCAAGAAACATAAGAATAATTCACAGAAGGAGGGAAAGAGACAGTTGGCTAAGAACTTACCCTCGTAGAAGAGACTTTGAGATGGTTACTGAGAAACAGTATGAATGCAGCAGGTATTGATGAAGTATATACAAAGGTGCTAATACAACACTACGGGGGGGGGGGGGGGGGGGGGTGGACCAAAGGAGCGGCTGGTGGGTTTGAACTGCCAACATTGCAGTTTGCAGTCCAATGCTTACCCTATAGAAGCACACCCTAGCTGGGAGGACCTTAATGATGAGAATTCTCAGGTGGAATTAAAAGTGGAGGCTCAGCTACTTGATCAAGACCAAGATTGCCAAGGGGACCAGGATCTTCTGGTTTAGTCCCCAGAGGGGAACCCTAGGCCATATGCACGTGTGTGGGTAAAATGGCCCAGGAGTGGGGATCCTCGGAAACCTTATGTTGTTGTTAAGTGCCTTCGAGTCGGTTCAGACCCATAGCGACCCTGTACAGGGTTTCTGAGGGTGTAAATCCTTACGGGAGTAGAAAGCCTCATCTTTCTCCCGCGGAGCGGCTGGTAGTTTCGAACCTCTGACCTTAAGGTTCGCAGCCCGATTCATAACCACTACGCTACCAGAACTCCTTATACAAGGTTGCTATTGGTCGGAATCGACTTGACAGCTCTTATCGACAACAATGTGGCTCTGTGGGCTAATGCATCAGAATGCAAAGTCGTTTGAACTCCAAGGTTGGTGGTTCAAACTTACCAGCTGCTCCTTGGAAACCCTATACAGTGTCACTATGGGTCGGAATCAACTCGACAGCACTTAACAACAACATCAACAACAACAATGTCAGATGCAAGAGGCAGGGATCTAATTACTATCAAAGAAAAGCCATTAGTTGAATTTGTGTATTGGACTCCAAGAGCCCTGTTCATTGAACCTCCTAAGCCCAGGGATGGAAATCCGTGACACTGGAGGGGTGTTCCAGGAGCAGTAGCTGAATAACAGCAACAAAAAGGGAGCATGAGACGGCGCAGTGGGTTTCATAGCCCTCGGAGCAATTAAAGCTTCATTGACTTTGGACAGGAGTCTTGATTGCAGAGTGGGTGCCTCCAGGTACTTCTGTGGCAAGGGCTACGTTTGCTGAGCCACAGAGTTAGAGCTGAGTGCCTTTAGGCAGAGGCTTATGGTAGAGTGGTGTGTCCTGTGGATATTTATCAACAGCCCTCAAAGAGCTTTGCAACATTGGTCAGGCAGAGAGGCCTGCCAGTGGGCATGACTCAGGAGAGGCTGTGCTGACTGGAACAAGTGAGCATTTCTGAATTGTAACTTGCTAACTTTCTCGTGTGACACTGTAGGCTAATGAGTCAAACTGTAAAGTCATTTGAACTGCAAGGTCGGTGGTTCAAGCTCACCAGCTGCTTCTTAGAAACCCTATACATGGTCGCTATGGATCGGAATCAACTTGATGGCACTTAACAACAACAACTTTCTCAATAAGTTCCCAAACTGTGACTCTGGTATCTGAGTTCTGTGTGGTTACTACAATGGATTATTGAACCTAGATGAGCATTAGAAAGTGCTGTGGGCAGAATAGGTTGGTTTCATATTTTTGCAGAAGAGATTCGATGTAGGAACTTGTGATACTATTGCATGGGCTGAGGGAACACGAGTCAAGGAAAGCCACCACAAGGACTCTAGGAAATGCCACTGGTGATCTGTGTCCTTGTCCAGTATGGGTGAGCTGTAAGAAGACCAGACACCACTGACAAAACCTCATATCTGCATCTGATAAAGCCCATGAGACTGCCCACCATATATAGAAACAAGGATGCTTTGTTTTCCTTCTACTTTACAGATAATGCTTAATTTGCCTCCCATGAGTGGAATCTCAACCACAATCTTGTTGATCTGGAATACTAGAAATACAGTTCCCAGAACTTCAACTCCAGAGACGCCCCCAGAGAGCTTAGACAGGTATAAGGATGAATGCTTCTTTCCCAAACTCAGCACACCAAGTGTCCACAATTCTCCAAGCACTAGAATTATGTTTTTATATTTATGTTATCCATGTTTTTCACGTGAGAAAGCAGAGCTCAGACTTTTTAGGTAATTGTCCAAGGGTATATAACCAATGAGCAGTGGGAATGTTTCTGCAATACTCTGGCGCCTCATGGATCTGGGATACAAATGTGCATAATCTTCCACACCTCCTGAACAAGTTTCTGCCATTCCAGAAGCAGCCAGTTTTGGTGTTTTGTTTCTTTGAGAATTTGTTAGCACTTTTGTAGTGTGTCTTTCCCATTCATTGGCATTCTCCCTCACTTTTTCCTGATGCTGACTGCCCAGGTCTCCTCAGTCACTTCACCTGCCCCTTAGATACCTGGAGTTCTTTGGGAACATGAGTTTGTATCCACTTTCAGGTGGACATATCCTAGCTGGTACCGAGTGGAGGACTCCTGGTGAGCCTCTCCTCTGACTTCCCAGATGCCTCTTCGAAAGTCCTTATGGATGGCTTTTAAAGGCCTGGGAATGGGAAAGCAGTTGGCCATAAGAGTTCTCACTCATCCAGGGCTGTCCAGGACAGGCTCTGCATCTGGAACAGGACTCACCTGAATCCAGGTGACAGGATTAGTACAGTGAGCACCCAACTCAGTTTGATGTGGCTCACCACCGTGTCTCCAACCACCCATAGAACAGGAGCCTCACTGGGGGTGTACACATGTTGGAGCTGGTCATGTCTCTGGTCCCAGGGGAATGTGAGGAACATGAAAAAACACGCCTTTCTCTCAGCCCATCACTTGTGTGCCTCTGCACCACCAAGCTGCAGTCTACTTCCAAAGCCACTCACAAAAGTTCAAGACAGCCATGCCGCATCTGGCCTGCTAACACAGTTCACTTGTCTGTCTCCTTTTTTGCTTTTTGCTGTATCTGTTCAGCTGCTTCTCTGAGTGAGAGCTAGTCCAGGGGTGACCAGGACCAGTTCTGCAGGTTTGGAGCGGGACTTACTTGGATGCAGCTACTGGCATTGGTACAGAAAGCACCCAACTCCCTGTAGTGTGGCACACAGCTGCATAGCTCAGTATGGTTTCAACTGCCGGAGAGCGGGAGTTTCACTAGGGTAAATGCAGGTGGGGTTGTCCACATCTCTGGTGAATGTGGGAACAAGAAAGAAATTGTACTTTTCTTGCCATCAGTCACCTGTGTGCCTCTACACCACCAAGCCAACTATTTCCAAAGCCTCTTCCAAAGTGTAAGATGGCCACGCCACGTCTGGCTAGCCAATACAGTTTACCTGTCTATCTCCTTTGTTTTTGCCATGTCTTCTTCTAGTAAGCATTCAGTCCACTTCTCAAACCCTCCACATGAAGCTCAGGGTTCCAGGACTATATTCTGTATCTGTTTCGCTGGGTTTTCTGTATCTTTGTTGTGGAGGGTCTGTGTAGCATGTCCACGTAGATGGTCATCTTGCCAGAAGTCCTATATTTTTCATTTTTATCTTTTAATTCTATTTTTCCATGAACTTCTTGAAGTTCTTCTGCATAGCTGGAGTAGATGTAAAAGCAGCATTTGTTTTCTGAGTCCCAAGAACCTATGATACCTTGCTCCTGGGTTCAGAAACCAAACCCCATGCATAAAGCATTTGATTTGTCCTCCATTTGGAAATGTTGTATTTTTAAAGTTCCATTTGCAGTGGAGGCAAAGTGAGCCTGTGAGAGGTCTATCCCATTCTATCCCACATACTGTTCCTGTGTCTCACACCACCTCTCCCTCAAAATCATCTTTCCTTCTGGCCTGGTGTGCAAATAAAAATCAACTCGGCTATAAGTATCTCTGGAAATCAGTCTATTATGACTCTCCAGAAAGAGGACAAACTGAGCTCTCATCAAGCTTTAAATAAGCCAGTAAATAAAACATGCCCATAAAGCATGCCTCCCTTCCATGAGAAAGCATGGACCTATGACCATTTCACACCCTGAAGCTTTATGGTATCAGGTGGCAGCTGATTTGTGGATTCGTTCTTGTTCTGAACAGTGAGAAAGAAAATTTCTTTTCCATGTTCAATGATCCTGTTCTTCTAAGCTTCCTATAGCCCTGTTCTGTCATTTACGAAAATACCCCAAGATCAGCTTATCCCCAAGGTATAAAACTCAGGCTTACATCTGTCACTTTCACTAAGAAATCTCCTCAGAAGGAAAGGTTTTCCATCTCTCTGGCTTTGAATTCTAGCCATTCCCAAGCTAACACCTAGATTATTAGTTTCCACAGAGTCCTGGTGTGGTGCTGTAGGGTAAGCACTAGACCGCAAGGTCGGTTTGAACCACAAGGTCAGTGGTTCCAGACCACTAGCTGATCCTCAGAAACCCTATTCAGAGTCGCTATGAGTCGGAACCAACTCGACGGCACAATAACAACACAGGTTGTTAGACATGTCCTAAATTTCACTGAAAATAAATAGGAATGATTGGCTATATATAATAATGATCCACTGCCACGAAGTTAAGTCCAACTCATGGTGACCCTACATAGGCTTCTAACACTGTAAATATCTAGGGAAGCGGAATGTCTCATCTTTCTCCTAAAGTATCACTGGTGGGCTTCAACTGCTGACTTTGTATTTAGCAGTTCAGTGTTCATCCTACAGCATCACCACGGCTCCATATATATGTTGCTGTTGTTGTGAAGTGCCGTCGAGTCGATTCCAACCCATAGTGACCCTGTATAGTGTTTCCAAGGCGTAGCTGGTGAGCTTGAACCTCCGACCTTATAGTTCAAATGACTTTGCAGTCTGACGCATTAGCCCACAAACATATTAAATCAACAAAGTTTCCTAGAAATTAGAGGAGTCCTAGTGTGGCACTGTGGAGTAAGTATCAGACTGCTAACCACAAGCTCAGTGGTTCAAATCGACCAGCCACGCCTTGGGAACACTAGAAAGAGTTGCTATGGCTCAGAGCTGACTTTATGGCACAAAACAAGAGTAGGAAGAGGCTTCAGTATACAGATGGGGATTGAAAGCATCATTTGCCTCTATTCCCTCCAGAAACCTCATTTGAAAAAAACAAACCCACTGTTGCAAAGTGATTCCAACTCACAGAGCCCCTGTTGTACCAAGGAACTCAACAATACGGTTTCCAAGGCTGCGAGCTTTATGAAGCAGATCACATTTTTCTCCTACAGAGACTGTTCCAACCACTGGCCTTTTGGCTAACAGCCAAGCATTTAACCACACCCTAGAAATCCACTAAAGTAATTTTAATATGCAAACCACTGGCACATAAAGAGTGGGAGAGAAAATCAAAGAGAAAGTTGGGAGATAGAAAGTGCATGAATGAACCGGACAGGATTGGCTATTATAAGCTGGTAGCAGGAAAAGAGGCAAAGGTGCCCATGAAAATGGGAATGAAAAACAGGACATTTGGTTAAAAGACATTAAAGAAGTAACTGGGTCTTCATATTGCCTGTCTCCCCTGCAAAACTGGGTGATGACTCTTCATCCACACTGGAGAGGAGATAACTAAAGAACTGTGGCTGTCAGGGCACCGGCCTAGAACCAGAGGACTGAGTGAAGGCTGAGAACCCTCATTCCAGGTATGGAAAAGACAGGGCACCAGGGTAGAACCAGAGGACCGAGTGAAGGCTGAGATACCCTCATTCCAGGTACAGAGAAGAGAGGGCACCAGGTTAGAACCAGAGGACCGAGTGAAGGCTGAGAACCCTCATTCCAGGTATGGAAAAGACAGGGCACCAGGTTAGAACCAGAGGACCGAGTGAAGGCTGAGATCCCCTCATTCCAGATACAGAGAAGACAGGGCACCAGGCTAGAACCAGAGGACCGAGTGAAGGCTGAGATCCCCTCATTCCAGGTACAGAGAAGACAGGGCACCAGGCTTGAACCAGAGGACCAAGTGAAGGCTGAGAACCCTTCATTCCAGCCCTTTGCTCTGTTTCAACTTCAAGAACACTGACTGCAAGGACCCAACCTTTAAGCAAGACAAAAGAAGGGACTTCTTTAGGGAATATGACCTAGTGATATTGACACTGTTGTCATTGTAAAGTGCCTACTCATAGTGACCCTGTGTAGGGTTTCCTTTCAGCGCTGGTGGGTTTGAACTGCCAACCTTGTGGTTCAAACTGATCTTATGATCAAGTGTTTATCTTATAGTGCCACACCAGGACTCCAAACAATATTGGTATTGTTGTTGTTGTTGTTTTTAAGTGCTGTCGAATTGGTTCTGGCCCATAATGACCCTGTATAGGGTTTCCTAGGAGCAGCTGGTGAGCTTGAGCCACTGACCTTGCTGTGCAAACCAACTTTGCAGTCCAATGCATTAACCCACAGCATCACCACATTAGGGGCCAGCTAAATCGTTGTACACAGAAGATACAGTGTCAAAAATATTGTGTGACAAAGGCATTAGTGGTCAACAAGCAGACCATCTGCTCTCCCATATTTCCCAGCCCACTTGTAATTAGGTGGGGCCTAACTGGAAACAGTTCTGGCCAACTGACCGGCACAAGTGGCATTTTGCTTCTGGGCTAAAATATAAGAACGGCAATACCCAGCCATCTGGCTGTCCAATCCCCAATGAGTAGCCAGAAGAGACTGCATGATCCAGATTGAACAAGTGTAATGCTACAAAGAAGGAAAACAGAATACAGAGAACAAAATAGAGCTCTAAGAATGAAATGCTGATGGCAAAAATGAACAACTCAATAGAAGCATTTGAAGAGAAAGCTGAGAAATTTCCCCAGAAAGTGGGGCAAAAAGGCAGATGGAAGAAAAAAAGATAAAACATAAGTTGAGGCTTAATATAGATGGTTGGCCTTTCAAATAATTATAGTTCCAAAAGATGGAGTCAGTGACATCAGCAAAAATGGTGCAGTGAGGACTTCCAAAATTTACCCGTCCATCGCTGCCCTCATTCACCCTTCAAACCTGGAATGCCACTCACCACGGTGGCTCAACTTTCAGCCAAGCAATAAACAGATCTATAAGGTTGACACACACCACCAGGGAGGTATGTACTTCTCACAACAATCAACCATTTGAGATCAAAAGACAACATTTGCCTAAAGACAAAGTTCCTAAGGCAGGAAGGGGTAAGAAAGAAGAACATGTAAAAATGGACGGCATGAACCTTGAGAAAATTATGCTGAGTGAAATTAGTCAGTCACAAAAAGAGAAATTCTGCATAGGACCACTATTGTAAAGGACTAAGAAAAAGAAATTATACTGAAAGGGGGCAGGGGGAGGTCTTTGTTAGGGATTAGGAAGTAGATGAAGGGGGGGAT
>NW_006408619.1:1050515-1054809 GCF_000296735.1 Chrysochloris asiatica | reverse complement strand
GGTCAGGAGGTCAAGATCCTGTGGGCCCAAGCGTTGTTGACCACCCAAACCATAGGCTCTGAGGATCAGACTTTAGCCACCTAGTAGACATAGCAAACTGTCCCTCATCTGATTATTCAATAATTCTTGTTAGTAATCTCATACCTGGATATCCACAGACAAATGTAAAAACCTTCCCTAAAAGCCGAGACTGTAAATTCCAAAAAGGCAAGTTCCTCCCACCCCACCCCACCCCACCCCCAAAAAAGAGGATAGAGAGAAACACTGTTAACTGACTATATATGGAGGGGATAACAATCAATGTAATGAAACAAGCTATATGAATGGTTGAATGTGAAGCTGATGATGTGCCCTGTAAACTTTCACTCAATCCAAAATAAAAACATTTAATAAAAATTAAAAATAAAAAGATAATGGAAAATTTCCACACACACACAAAAATGGACGGCAAAGAGAAAGTGGGATGAATGGTGCTAAATTGATGGCATGAAGCACAATGTGGACAAATTGTTGAATGGAAACTGATTTGCTCCATGAACTTTCAACTAAATCACAATTGAAAAATGTTTAAATCAATTTTCCAAAATGTCATCATAACTAACTTTTTCAGTACATTGGAAATTAACCAAAGACACCTAGGGACCATTTTTTTTTAAATGGCTCAAAGTAGCATAGTGGTTACGAATCGGACTGCAAACCGCAAGGTCAGCAATTTGAAACTACCAGCTGTTCCACGGGAGAAAGGTGAGGCTTTCTGCTCCCATAAAGATTTACAGCCTCGGAAACCATGTACAGGGTCGCTATGAGTCGGACCGATTCCACGGCACATAACAACAACAACAACATGTCTACTTAGGAACAGCAAGATCAGTGGAATTTTTAACATACCCACCCCATTCCCCTCTCTCCAGCTCAGGAGTAGTCTTATAAATCAGCTGTTCATATTCACAGTACAGCTCAGCAAACACTGAAGAAAGTACAAAGCCTTAATCCCAAAGAAAAGTCCTTATAGTCTGTCTGGTAGTTCCTTGTAAGACCCACCTACAGGACTAACTTGGAGCTCTTTCAGTGCTAAAGACTTCTAATCAGGGGCATTTGTCCAAAATGCTTTAAACTCTGTGGCCACCTGAGGTGATAGATAAAAACAGGTCAAATTGCAGGCTGACCCAAAAAAAGCTTTTAAAAAAGAAAGAAAAAACACGAAGGAATGAGATGTCCACAGGGATTTTGAAAAGTTTTGACATCTTTCTGGGAACCTAGAAAGTTATGCACATGTTACGGCTGTGTGCTTGTCCATGAAAGATCCGCGAAAACTCTCCTTTCTCAGCTCGGACTGACTTGGAGGCTTTGCACAAGCAGAAAGTGAGGGCAAAGGAGGAGCATCAACTGTCTGGTTAGATGGTGAAGGAATGTCCCACTAGTCACCCAGCAAAGCTGGGACACTCATTGGTTTGGGCATTAAGGAACACCCTGATGCTGTCACAGGTAAGAGTTCAGCTGCTAACTGAAAGGTTCGAGTTAGGACCCACCCAGCAACTGCAGAAGAGAGGCCTAGCAGGCTGCTTCCGCAAAGATTACAGCCTAAGAGGCCTTTGGGCAGATCTCTTATATCACAAGGTGTTGTTATGAGTGGGAATCAACCCCACCATACTCATCAACAGCAGCGGCGGGTCCAGTAATTAATAGACAACTAACAAGCTCTGGTAAGGAGCACTGGCAGCGTAGTGGTTACGAATCGGGCTGCGAACCTCAAGGTCAGCAGTTCAAAACTACCAGGGGTTCCATGGAAGAAAGATGAGGCATTCTGCTCCCGTAAAGATTTATAGCCTCGGAAACCCTGTGCAGGAGCGCTATGAGTCGGAGCCGACTCCATGGGCCCTCGTAGCGTAGCGATTACGAGTCAGGCTGCGAACTGCAAGGTCAGTAGTTCGAAACTACCAGCTGTTCCGCAGGAGAAAGAGGAGGCTTTCTGCTCCCGTAAAGATTTACAGCCTCCGAAATCCTGTACAGGGTCGCTGAGTCGGAACTGGCTTCACAGTACTTAACAACAACAAGCAGGTGTGATGTTGTGGGTTAATGCACTGGACTGCAAAGTTGGTTTGAACCGACAGGTTGGCAGTTCAAGATCACCAGCCGCTCCTTGGAAACTGTACCCAGGGTCGCTATGAGTCGGAACCAACTTGACAACACTTAACAACAACAAACTGTTGTGGCCCTGTGGGTTAATGTGCTGGACTGCAAGGTCAGTTTGGACTGCCCTGGAAGCGGTTCAAGCTCACTAGTCGCTCCTTAGAAACCCTATACAGGGATGCTCTGGGCCGGAACCAACTCTACAGCACTTAACAACAACAAAACTGAGTAAAGATTTCAGTAGCCACACAATATAAAACAATATGTATTTTACAGAATTCGTTCAGAAAATCAGGTAAATGAATATTATCTTCAGAAAGCAACAACAACAAACCCTTAAAAAGGGAGGGGAACGTGATTTTCAGAATTGCCACATTATATTACTTCAGATGTACACTTTTCAACAACAAAAAATATGATCCATACACAGGGAAAAAGCAGGGAAAATCAATAGAAACTGAGGAAGCCAAGATGTTGAAGTTGCTAGACAACGATTTTAAATCAGCTATTTAAAATGTATTCAAAGAATTAAAAGCATAAACAAAGAACTAAAGGAAATTATGAAATTGTGTCTCAAAAAATAAAGAATATCAACCAACAGCTTGAAAATGATTTAAGGGAACCAAATTAAAATTCCGGATTTGATGAATACAATCACTGAAGTGAAAAAATTCAATAGAGTCAATCCACAGCATTTTGAGCAGGAAGAAGAAAGAAGCAGTGAACTTCAAAACTGGTCAATTGACAATATTGAAAGTGCCATGGACTGCCCAAAGAACCAATAGATCTGTTTTGGAAGAAGTGCAGCCAGAGTGCTCCTTGGAGGCCAAGATGGCCAAACTTCGTCTCCCATACTTCAGGCACATTGTCAGGAGGAACCAGTCGCTGGAGAAGGATATCATGTTTGGTAAGGTGGAGGGTCAGAGAAAAAAAGGAAGACACCAACAAGATGGATTGGCCAAGTAGCGGCATCAATGGGCTCAAGCGTGGCAACAGTAGTGCGGTTGGCCCCTGATTGGGAAGTGTTTCATTCTGCTGTGTATAGGGTCGCTATGGGCCCATACCAACTCGATGGCACCTAACAACAACAATAGTCAGAATCATAGAATCCTGGTGGGGTTCTGTGAGTTAATGTGCTGGACTGCAAGGTCATTTGAACGGCAGTGTCGATGGTTCAAGCTCACCAGTCATTCCTCGGAAACCCTATACAGGGTCGCTATGGGTTTGAACCTACTCCACAGCACTTAACAATAACAGCAGTCAGAATAACAGAAAGAAAAAAATGAAGGAAAATAAGCAGAGCTTCAGAGACATGTGGACACATACATCAGACATACACATACATCAGACACATAATGGGAATCCCAAAAGGAGAGAAGAGAGGAACAGGAAAAATGTTTTGAGATTTTATGAATCCCTAACTTTTCAAATTTTATGAAAAGCATCAATCTACACACCTAAGAAGCTCAATGAACTTCAAGTAGGGAAAGCTAAAAGAGATTCACATCTAGACACATCATAATCAGAAGGATGAAAGAATGTTGTGGGCAGCAAAGAGAAGTAGCTGACTACACACACTGTTACGTTAAGTGCTATCTAGTAGTCTCCGGCTCATAGCACCCTGTTCTCGGTTTCCAAGGAGCTGCTGGAGAGTTTGAATTGCAGACCTTGCAGTTCAAACCTACCTTGTAGCCCAGTGCTTATCTTACAGCACCACACCAGGACTCCATGGATCCTTAATGTAATTAACAGAGTCCTGGTATGGTTCTGAAGGATAAAGCATTTGAATGGCAAGGTCAGTTTGAACCATAAGAACGGCAGTTCAAACCCAACAACTGCTCATCAGAAACCCTATACAGGATCTCTGTGAATCAGAACCAACTCAACGGTACTTAACGTAACAATATTATTGACAGATAATTTTCTGTCAGAAACCATGGAGACTATAGGAAGTGATATAACAATCTTAGAGTGCCGAGAGGGGGAAAGGATTGTCCAAGGACTGTTCCATGTCACCAGGTACTCTTTATTTGACACTGTTTATCTGCTAATTGCTCACTACTGGTGACTGGAACGCAAAAGTAGGGAGCAAAGAGGAGGGTCCAGTAGTTGGAAAATTTGGACTTGGTGATAGAAATGATGCTGGAGAACGAATGATAGATTT
>NW_006408619.1:1039288-1048320 GCF_000296735.1 Chrysochloris asiatica | reverse complement strand
ACCCCCAACAAGATGGATCAGCCAGGTGGCATCATTGATGGCATTAAGTGTGGCGGTGGTAGTGAGGTTGGCCCAGGATCGGACATTGTTTCGTTCTACTGTGCATGGGGTCACTATGAGTCGGTTCTGACTCGATGGCACCTGACAACCACAACATCTGCTAAAATCATCCTTCAAAAATGAAAGAGAAATTAAGATATTCCATAATAATAGAAATAAAAACACAGAGTTCATATATAGCAAAATTACCCCACAAGAAAGTGATAAACAATCATCTCACACCAACAATAACAGCAAAGATCAAAAATGTAGAGGATAATAAATGCTGGTGGCAATGTGGAAAGACTGGGACACTCCTGCATTGCTGGTGGGACTGCAAAATGGTCCAACCTCTCTGGAAAGCAATATGGTGCTTCCTCAGAAGGTTGAAAATAGAAATTCCTTATGATCCAGGAATTCCTCTACTTGGTATTTACCCACAAGAAAAACAAGCCACAACACATGAAGATATATGCACACCAGTGTTCATAGATGCACTATTTACAATAGCAAAAAGATGGAGACAGCCAAATTGCCCGTCAACTGAATAATGGACAAACAAACTGTGGTACATACACACAATGGAATACTATGCTACCTTGAAAAATAACAAGGAAGCTGCATGCCACTACCTAACATGGATGAACATTAAGGACATTATGTTGAGTGAAATTAGTCAGTCACAAAAGGAGAAATACTGCATAGGACCACTACTGTAAAATACTAAGAAAAAGAACCCATACTAATCCACTAAACTGGCTTCTTTGCTGGTTTCTAGGATGTAGGGGTGGGGTGAGGATAGGGAGGGAAAGGTAGAGCACAAGGCAGGGAATAGACACAGGATAGTTTGGGTGCCGGGGAGAGGGGCAATATACAAGAAGGAAGAGAGGAATGGAAGAACAAAGCAGATGGGAGAACAATTAGGCAGGTTTGAATGGGCTAAATGGGACAAAGATAAATAATGATGTATGCACAACCTTGGAACAACAGGGCTCTGGGATACAGAGATTGAGTCATGGTTGGAACGGTGGAAAGGGGGTAATAATGCTAAGATGCTTGGCTGTCTTTTGAATCTTGGTTTTCCTTGCATTTTATTATAAAATAGACACTGGAGGGGGAGAGAAAGGAAGAGCTAAAAGCATCACCATAGAAAGCTTGTAAGTCCATCTTCTGCCTAAAACTGATTGGAATACCTAAAATGGGGCTACAACTTACCCATTGAAGGAGGCTTCCTGTGGAGCTTCTGCATTACATAAGACTATAGGTGGAAGCCTGAACCACATCCAGATCTTCAGAGATGGGAAATTTCTACTTGAAAGGATGAGCAGATCAGCCTGGAGCGGCTAGAAGAACAGAAGATACTTCTTGAAAGAAAGACCTACAGGAAAAATACAAAACAGTAGAAGCAGATGGACTGTTACTACAAGAACAAGCAAGTTGCTTGCCCAGGAGACATCAAGGCAAGTGGTCGGGTCCCCTCAGGGCAAACCCTCTTCCAAGATTAAGACTCAATGGGAATACACGCTCTGATTGGTGACCACGCTCATCACCCATAAGGGGAAGTGTGGGAAAAACAGCAATGAAGCAGCAAGATAAGCCCTACAATGTTCTATAGACTCCTGTGAACCTGGGTGGAGACCTGGTCGGCCAGCAGTGTGCCAAGACCTGGGAACTCTTGGACTCAAAATCAGTGACATAGCCACAGAGGACTAGAGTGGAGAGTGCAGCGTCCAGCTGATAAGAAGAGAGGGCATATGCCTAAGAACACCCACACTTGCAGATAATACCCACTTGACCTGGCTTCAGTGACTGGATGACCAGAGCTCTACCAGAAGAATAAAGATACAATTTGATGAACTTGACGTACAGCTATGGATGCAGTAGCTCAAAAGAGGAAACAAATCCTTACTGCAAGAATCATTCCCACCCCCTCCACACACAGAGTAGACAGGGATGGGCAACTTGGACATTGGCTACCCAAAATGGGGCGGGGGGGTGGACTACAAAGGCAAGAAGTGACTGGCTTACAAGCTTTCAAGAGGGAACCTAGATCCAGAGGGCCTGAAGGAAGGTAGAATCTCCACTGAGTTTTATCCAATCTGTCTAGGCAGTGCTGATGCAATGAAATGCAGATAGGTCTCTTGTGATACAATAGTGAATAATTGTTATCAGGACTGATTGTGAGGGTTGGAAATGTAAAGTTAGACGTTTTATAGCAAGGAGGGGAGTGATTAACTTTTCAGTCTAGGAACGGAGGTCCCTAGAACCATCAATGGAGAAGAGTGGAGAGCGGGACCCTACCCAGAGAAGCAGTGATGCATAAGATGGAGGCAGAGACAATGACGTGGAGAGATGGAGCAGCTGGGGACCTGAGATCCAGAGAGGGAGAGGGGCTGTGTGTTGATGACCGGGGGCAGGAGCGGGGGGCAGGCCTGCAGGGTATACCCTTTGGTTGGTTGATGATGCATGGAGGTGATTGTAACTGTGGCAATGAGACGATATACGATAGAATGAATGTAAAACTAATGTTCTCCCATGTAAACTTTCACATAATTCACAACAAAACATTTATTAAAAAGAAAAGATAATGGGGTTGTTTTTTTTCCCCAAGTACTTTTCAAAGCACCCTTGTACAGGACTAAAGTTTTGTATAAAATTGAAATAACTTGTATTCACCTGTACTGGTGTTCTTGTTAGTTGTCATCCAGCCAGTTCTGACTCATAGTGACCCTGTGCACAACAGAACAAAACACTGCCCGGTCCTACACCATCCTCACAATTGTTGTCTTCGATCCCATTGCTGCTGCCATTGCACCAATTCATCTCATCGGGGGTCTTCCTCTTTCTTGCTGACCCTCCACTTTACCAAGCATGATGTCCTCCAGGAAATGGTCCCTTCTGATAATATGTCCAAAGTATGAGAGACGAAGTCTCATCAAACTAGCTTCTAAGGATCATGCTGGTTGTACATCTTCTCACACAGATTTGTTTTTCTTCTGGCAGTACAAGGCACTTTCAATATTCTTCTGTCCACCCTGGGTGACCCTGCTGGTATTTAAATAAAATACTGATGATATAGCTTCCAGAATCACAGCAACACACAAGTCACCACAGTATGAACAACTGAATGATGAGTAGTGGATTCATTTATATTAGATTGACATACAGCAAGATTTAATTGTATCCTCAGGATAAACACTGAGAAAATAAATAAAAACACGTAGTTTAAAAAATGAAAGGGAATTAAACTGGTACCCTAGAATATAAACAATTGCAGTAATAATGGATATACAGAGGAATAAAAAGGATATTTTATACATATATGCACACAGCAAAATTGGCAGACATAATCCTTCTTTATCAGCTATTACAGTAAAGGTAAATGATTAAACTTACCAATTAAAAGAAAAATATTAATAGAATGGATTTAAAACAATAATTCAACTATATGTTGTCTGTGGGTACCAGTGTGAAGAATGAGTATTCCAGAACACTTAATTGTGCTCATGAAGAACCTGTACGTAGGCCAAGAGGTAGTTGTTAGAACTGAACAAGGAGATACTGAATGGTTTTAAATCCAGAAAGGTGTGTGTCATAGTTGAATCATTTTACCACACTTATGGAGTCCTGGTATGGTGCTGTGTGTGGGTTAATGTGTCAGAATGCAAAGTCGTTTGAACTTCAAGGTCAGTGGTTCAAACTCACCAGCTACTCCTTGGAAACTCTATACAGGATCACTATAGATCGGAACCAACTCGAATGCACTTAACAACAACAACAACAACATTCAATCTGTATGCTGAGTAAACAATCCAAGAATCTGGATTATATGAAGAAGAGCATAGCACCAGCATTAAAGGAAGACTCATTAACAACCTGTGATATGTAGATGATGCAATCTAGCTTCCTGAAAGTGAAAAGAGCTTAAAATACTTATTGATGAAGATCAAAGACCACAACCATGAGTATGGATTGAACCTCAATGTAAAGAAAACAAAAATCTTCACAATGAAACCAATAAATAGCAGTATAATCAATAGAGAAAAGACTGAAGTGGTCTAAAAGATCAATCAACATTCATGGAAGCAGCAGTCAAGAAATCAAACGAGATACTGCATTTAGCAAATCTGCTGCACAAGACCTCTTTAACGTATTTAAGAGCAAAGATGTCAGTTTGAGGACTAAGGTGCACTTGACTCAATCCATGATATTTCCAGTAACCTAACATGCATGTGAAATTTGCACAGTGAATAAGGAAGATGGTAGAATTGATGCATTTTTGTCATAATGTTGGAGAAGAATATTAAATGTACCATGGATTTCCAGAATAAACAAATCTACGTTTAAAGAAGTACAGCCACAATCGCCCTTAGAAACCAGGATGGTGAGACTTCATTTCTCATACTTCGTACATATTAGCAGCAGAGACCAGTCCCTGGAAAAGGATATCATGCTTGGTAAAGTGAAGGGTCATCAGAAAAGAGGAAGACCCTCAATAAGATGGATTGGCAAAGTAGCAGCTGCAATGGACACAAGCCCAGCAACAACATGGAAATGGTGCAGGACCAGACGGTGTTTTATTCTGTTGTGCACAAAGTCTCTGAGTCAGAGCTGACTCAATGCACCTAACAACAACAACAACAACAACAACAACAACAATATAGTGTGTATAAAAACACACTTTATCTTCAAAGTCACAAAAAGATTTGAAGTATAAAGATGAAAGGAGATATATCATGCAAATCCCAAAGCAAGCCAAACTCACTGCTGTTACCTCAATTCTCACTTACAGCAACCCCACAGGACAGAGTAGAAATGCTCCAAAGGTTTTCTGAGGCTGTAAACCTTTACAGGAACAGACTGTCTCATCTGTGTCCAGTGGATTGGATGGTGGTCAGAACCACCACCATTCACTTAGTAATCTAACTCTTAAGCCACTGTACCACTAGTAACCAAACAAAGTGGCTAAACAAACATCAGATAAAATAGATCTTAAGAAAAAGCACATTGCTAAAGATACAGTAGAGGATTTTATAGTAATAAAAGTAACACTCAATTAAGAAGGTATAATGCTACACTCATCACTGATAAGGGAAAGTGAGGGATAAAACAGCAATGAAGCAGCGATCTAAGCCCTACAACATTCAATAGACTCCTGTGAACCCTAGTGGAGACCTGGTTGGCCAGCAGTGTGGCAAGACCTGGGGACTCTTGGGCCCAGAGTCAATGACATAGCCACAGAGGACCAGAGTGGAGAGTGGAGCATCCAGCTGATAAGAAGAGAGGGCATTTGCACAAGAACACCCATATATGCAGATAATACCCACTTGACCTGGCTTCAATGACTGGATAATCAGAGCTCAACCAGAAGAAGATAGAGAGGGGAAAAAAAAAAAAAAGTAATCTGATACAATTTGATGAACTTGACCTATACCTATGGAAGCAGTAGCTCAAAAGAGGGAACAAATTCTTACAGCAAGAATCATTCCCACCCCCTCCACACACAGAGTAGACAGGGATGAGCAACTTGGACCCTGGCTACCCAAAATGGGGGGAGCTTCAAAGGCAAGAAGTGACTGGCTTATAAGCTTTCAAGAGGTAATCTAGATCCAGAGGACGTGGGAAAGTACAATCTCCACTGAGTAGTATCCAATCTGTCTGGGCGGGGCTGATGAAATGAAATGCAGACATGTCTCTTGTGATACAATAGTGAATAATTGTTATCAGGACTAATTGTGAGGGTTGGAAATGTAAAGGTAGACATTTTATAGCAAGGAGGGGAGTGATTCACATTTCAGTCTAGGAGTGAAAATCCCTGGGACCATCAATAGAGAAGAGCAGAGAGCAGGACCCTACCCAGAGAAGCAGTGACGCCAGAGACAAAGGCAGAGTCGATGACGTGGAGAGATGGAGCAGCTGGAGACTTTAGATCCATAGAGGGAGAGGGGCTGTGTGCTGACGACTGGGGGGCAGGCTTACAGGGTATACCCTTTGGTTGGTTGATGATGCATGGAGGGGATTGTAACCGTGGCAATGAAACGATATACGATAGAATGAATGTAAAACTAATGTTCTCCCATGTAAACTATCACATAATTCACAATAAAACATTTATTAAAAAAAGAAGATATAACACGTCTGTCAGTTTGTCACGTTGTTGTTGTTGTTATTTAGTGCCGTCAAGTCGGTTCCTACCCATAGCGACCCTGTACAGGGTTTCCGAGGCTGTAAATCTTTATGGGAGCAGGAAGCCTCATCTTTCTCCCACAGAGCTGCTCGTAGTTTCAAACTGCTGAACTTAAGTTTCGCAGCCCGATTCGTAACAACTACACTACCAGATCTCCTTTGTCATACTGTGGTGGCTTGTATATTGCTGTGATTCTGGAAGCTAGGCCAGCAGACTCACCCACAGTGGACATGATTCAGCTGAGCTTCCAGAAGAAGATAGACTAAAAAGAAGGAGAGACTATTTCTGAATATTTAGCCACTGAATACCTTATGACTAGCAGTGGAACACTGTCATTGTGAGAACATTGAATATTGAAGCAGGATGCAGAGCACCAGAATATTGTCAGATAGTACCGGAACATGAACCCCTCAGGTTGGAAGGCACTCAAAATGTGACTGGGGAAGAGCTGCCTCCTTAAAGTAGAGTTTACCATAATGACGCCAATGGAGTAAAGCCTTTGGGATCTTCATTTGCTGATGGGGCACAATTCAAAATGAAGAGAAATAGCTATAAACATCCACAATAATTGGAACATGGAATGTATAAAATGTGAATCTTGGAAAATTGGAAATTGTCAAAAAAAAAGAAGAATGCATAAACACCACTATTTTAGGCATTAATGAACTGAAATGGACTGGTATTGGCCATTTTGAATATGACTATCACAAGGTTTACTACGCTGGGAATGACAGATTGTTGAACAATGGTGTCACAGTCATCATCAAAAAGAATGTATCAAGATAACCGAAGACCAGAAGAGTTGTAGGATGATGTCAGGAACATCAGACAGGAAGAAAGTAAAAATTCATTAAAGACATTAGAAGCGAAGAATAGATGAGAATGATGTCAGAAGAAATTCTGAAAACTACTCTTGAAAGGAGTCCTGGGGTGGCACTGTGGGTTAATGCACTGGACTGCAAAGTTGGTTTGAACTGCAAGGTCAGCAATTCAAGCTCACCAGTGGCTATTTGGAAACCCTATACAGGGTCGCTATGGGTCAGAACTGACTCGACGGCACTTAAAAAAAACTCTTATGCATAGAGAAGCTAAAGCAAATGAAAAAAAAAAAAAATGAGGAGGTAAATTTCAAAGGGCAGCTGGAGAAGACAAAGTCACATGTTATATAATAAAATGTGCAAGGACCTGGAGTTAAAAAACCAAAAGGGCAGAACTCAAAATTTCTCAAGCTGAAAGAATTGAGGAAAAAATCCAAGCCTCAGCTTGCTTGTAATATTGAAGGACTTTATGGGCAAGATATTGAATGATGCAGAAAACATACAAAGAAGACAGAAAGAATACAGAGAGTCACTGTACCAAAAGAAGAAATGGTCAAGGTTGAAACATTTCAAGTAGAAGCATATGATCAACAAGCAATGCTGTTGAAGAATGAAGTCCAAGCTGCATTTAACACATTGAAAAACAAAAAAAACAAAAACAAGGCTCCAGGAATAGACAAAAATGCAAATTGAAATATTTCAACAAACTAATGCAGCGCTGGAGTCATTCACTCATTTATACCAAGAAAACTTGGAAAACAGCTTCCTGGCCAATCTATTTGAAGAGATCCGTATTTGTGCTCATTCCAAAGAGGGTAAGTGACCCAGTAGAATGCAGAAATCATGGAGCGATATCATTAATATCACATGCAAGTAAAATTGTGCTGAAGATAATTTAAAAATGGTTACAACAGTGTGTTGACAGAGAACTACTAGAAATTCAAGCTGGATTCAGAATAGGTTTTGACATCATTGCTGATGTCATATGGTTCTTCACTAAGAGCAGAGACTACCAGAAAGATATTTACTTCTGCTTTATTGATTATGCAAAGGCTTTCGGCTATGTAGAAGACAAACTATGGATAGCACTGCAAAGAATAAGTATTCCAAAACACTTAATTGTGCTCTTGAGGAATCTGTACATAGACCAAGAGCCAGTAGTTAGAACAAAACAAGGGGATTTGAATGGTTTAAAATCAGGAAAAGTGTGTGCCCAGGTTGTATCTCTTCACCTTACTTAAGTAAGTATGAGCTAATAACTCGAGGAACTGGACTATATGAAGAAAAACATGGCATCAGGATTAGAGAAAGACTCATTAACAACCTGAGATATGCAGATGATGCAATCTTGTTTGCTGAAATGAAGAGGACTTAAAATACTTACTGATGAAGATCAAAGATCACAACTTTCAGGATGGATTGCACCTCAACGTAAACAGAACAACAATCCTCACAAGTTGACTAAAAAATAACAGCATGATAAATGGAAAAAAGATTGAAGTTGTCAACGACTTCACATCCCTTGGCTTCACAATCAGCACTCTTGGCAGCAGTCAAGAAATCAAACGGCATGTTGCATTAGGCAAATCTGCCAAAGACCTCTGAAAAATGTTAAAGAGCAACCAGTGTTAGGGGCTCTACTACTTGGCATAAATACATAGTCAAACATAACTGAAAACACACAAATGATAAAAGACAAAATAGATGACTGGGTCCTCCTAAAAATTACAGATTTATATGTATGCACAATGGCCAAGGAGAAAATGCTGAGTGAAAATGTTGTTGTTGTTGTCAGGTGCCATCAAGTCGGAACCGACTCATAGCAACCCCATGCACAGTAGAACTAAACAATGTCCGATCCTGGGCCAACCTCACTACCGCTGCCACACTTGATGCCATCAATGATGCCACCCGGCCAATCCATCTCGTTAGGGGTCTTCCTCTTTTTCTCTGACCCTCCATCTTACCCAGCATGACATCCTTCTCCA
>NW_006408619.1:1008221-1037899 GCF_000296735.1 Chrysochloris asiatica | reverse complement strand
CTTTCTCCCGTGGAACAGCTGGTAGTTTTGAACTGCTGACCTTGCGGTTCGCAGCCCAATTCATAACCACTACGCTACCAGAGCTCCTTCCCACTAGAGGGTAGGCACATGTTAACTTGGGTGACAGGGAGGACAATATACAAGAAGGAGTAGGGGAATATACAAGAAGAGGGAAGTTAGCTGAAGAATGATAAAGACATAGAGTGTTATGTAAGCAAGGGCTAAAGGAGCTAGACTTAGGTAGTGTTGTACACAGAACCTTGGAACAACAGTGTTCTGTGGGCACATACATGGACACAGGCTGAATTTTGGTTAAAAAAAAAAAAGAACAAACTTCTTTTAACTTGTGAAGAAATTAATAAATTACAGGTTACAGGGGAACCTCAAAAAATTAATAAACCTCCTCAAAATAACAATGTGGTAAATCAGAAAGATTTAGTAAACAATAAAACAACAGCAGGAATTGAAAAACCAGCTATGAATGTATGAATTCATTTATATCCCCCTGTCCTTCCTTCAGGTCTTTAATATTGTTATGCTTAAAGCTCTGACAAAGGAAGGAGAAAGTCCGTTTTCTTGCCTAGATCCACGCCATCCTCTTCCACGTCTCTCCAGAAGCTTTCTCTGGCTGCCTGTGTACATGTTCAGCCCCTAGTCCCCATGTGAGCTCCTGTGTGGCATTGTAGGATAACACTGGACTGGTAACTGCAAAGGTTGGCAGTTCAAATCCACCAACTGCTCTCCAAAACCCTATACAGAGTCACTATGAGTCAGAACCTCTTCAACACCAACAGTCCGTATGCTCCCAGAAGTCACCCTTCAGTGATTCCATCTGTTAGTGTTTCATCGTCTTCCCAGTTGAACCTCTCCAGTAAAGTCTCTTTTAATGGGGTCTTTCTACCCAGTGGTCTTTCTCACTTTTCCTACTTTCTCTTTCACAGGGTATGCGGGTGAACCGTACAGGGCAGACCACATCTCATACTAACTCTCCCCAAATATCCTCTCTTGCCCATTGTTGATTTTAATTTTATACCCTTGAGAAGAACCACGGGCTAAGGGTCACCTGTTTTGCAATCCTGCGTAGTTATCTACCCCTGGCTTGGTAATGTGAGGGTACTTGGCAGTTTGCAGTACTCGTGGCCTTTGGCATCTCAGCCAAAAAGAGAGAGAGCCGTTTTAATATGCCGCTATTGTTATTGTTGGTAAGTGCCGTCGAGTTGGTTGCAACTTATAGCAACTCTGTATAGGGTTTCCGAGGAGCGGCTTTTGAGTTTGAACCATCGACCTTGCAATTCCAACTGACTTTGCAATCCAGCACATTATCCCGCAGCACCACATCAATATGTCGTCACAGGTAACAATTTAGTCAGCTCACTTGAAATCTCGTTCTACGATGGCCAAACAATCTTAGAGATTTGGATTTCTTAGAGCCCAGTCTCTAAGGACACAGAAAAAAGATATTTGATAATCAAGTCCCTAACTGACTGGCTGAAGTATTAGAGCTGTAGGAAAGTGAAAGTCATATGTTGGTAACATGAAACAAGATGAAATTATATTACCTGTCCCTCACCTCTGGTTCACAATCTTATTAAAATCAAATTTCCAATTAGCAACCTCTGTGTTTCTATGGGACATCAAATGGTCTGTTGCTAGAAAGGTCCCCTACCAAAAAAGTGGGACTTTACAGCAGCTGGCAGATGGATGATGGAGTTGGTCTGGAGTTGATTGGGAAGCTGACCTACTTCTTCAGTACTAAGAGGTTTCTGAAGTGTGCCTAGGCTTTCTAATGCCCATTATTGATCAAATGGAATCAGAGTTTTAAAATGTTATTGTTGGAAGAGACCTTGGGGACATTCTAGTCTGAATGGGCGGAGTGGTAAACACTCTTACACTCATTTCATGTTCTCGAAGCAAACATCTCATTAATCTCAACTCCCCTGGAGTCCTGGAGTGGCGCCATAAGATAAGCACTTGACCTCAAGGTCAGTTTGAACTGCAAGGTTGGTGGTTCAAACTTACCAGCCACTCCTCAGAAACTCTCTAAAGGGTTGCTATGAGTCAGACTAGCAACAACAACAATAACAACAACAACAACCCTGATCTCTGAGTTCAGGCTCAGCCAATCAGTTCGAGATGGCATGAGAGATTATGTCTGTTTTTCATCCTCTGTCCTATAATTCCCTTCTTTTGTACCTAAGAACATGAAGACTATCCCTTGACTGAGGTCACGCACCTAGTCAATGCCAGAAAAGAGATCAGAGCCCATTTGTTCTGACCCAGGTTGTGGGTCAGATCCACTTGTTTTTTGAAACAGTTTTAATGGTTACTTTGAGTGTTTGGAGTTCTGGTGTGGCACTATGGGTTAATGCGCTGGACTGCAAGGTTGTCTGAACTGCAAGGTCAGCAGTTCAAGTTCACCAGTTGCTCCTTGGAAACCCTATACAGACTTTCTATGAATCAGAAGAAACTTGACAGCACTTAACAACAATAACAACATGGGTGGTTGGTGCTGGGGGTTACTGAGTTAGACTGCAAGGTCAGTTTGAACGACAAGATCAGCAGTTCAAGCTCACCAGTCGCTTCCAGCACTTAACAACAGCAGCAATGGGTGGTAGGGGAAGAGAGGGTAAGTTACCGACTAGCAGGTATTTGTTGTTTTTGTTACTTGCTGTTGAGTCTGTTCCCACACATAGTGTTCCTGTATAGGGGTTCCAAGGAGCAACTGGTGAGTTTGAACCACTGACTTTGCGGTTCACACCAACCTTGCAGTTGAGTGCCTATCCTACAGTGCTAGAGGGTGGACATGTGTTAACTTGGGAGAAGAAGGTAATACACAAAAAGAGAAAGTCCGCAAGAAATGAGGGAGGCAGGAGAAGACACTGTGAGGAGTACAGGAATCAAAGGCAGCAGAGACAAACAGTGTTACCTACACAATCCAGCAACAATGGTGACCTGTGAGTACAGGCTGAACAGGTGTGGGAGAGCGAGTGGGGGTACACCAATAAATATATATACAGGTCTGTACATATGTATTTATGTTTGCTGCAAAAATATCCACGAATTTGGTGGAACAAATCTATGAAAGCTTCATAGATATGAAACATTTTGAGGGACTAAGTCCCTGGTCCTGGGGGCTCAGGACCATAGTGTTGGGAGACACAAAGGTTAATTGACGTAACACATTCCACAAAGACGATTTTCAACATCCTACAGTGCTTAACAGCAGCAACAACAGCTCTGATGAGAAGTGACCAGGCCTTCAACGTTCCTGAGTGGCCCTCTAAGGTTTGTCTGCTCAGGAGCTAACAAGAGGGAAGACAATTGAAGACACAAGGAAGCAATCTATCCATGGGAACTCATCACTCCCCATGGCCCTGAGGCCAGAAGAGCTAGGTGATACACAACTGCTACCAACTGCTCTGAAAGGGGTCACGGTAGAAGGTCCTGGAAAGAGTGGGAGAAAAATGTGGACGAAAACTCAAAATTAAAAACAAACCAGGCTTAATAGTCAGACAGATAATGGTGGAACCCCTGAGAGCCCTTAGTCACTCTTCAAGTTTGTAAATAAACTCACACCCATTGCTCAATTTCCAGCCTAACAATTGTTTGTTGTTGAGTGCCATTGAGTTCCAACCCTGTATAACATTTTTGAGGAGCAGCTGGTGGGCTCGAAGCCTTGTGGTTCAAATCAACCTTGTAGCCCAGCACTTATTCTATCAAGGGAACAATAACACTCAGGAGACATACATGCACTAAAATAATCAGCCATTTAAGATGACAAGAAGGGTTAGGAAGCGGGGGCTGGGAAGAGGAGATACAGAGAAGACGTGGTATGTTATTGGTATGTTACATTCTGGGGATTGCAATCAATGACTCGAAGCAAACTGTGTATGGATTTTTGAATGGAAAATTGATCTGCTCTGTAAACCTTCACCCAATTCATAATTTAAAAAACATAAAAAGAAACATCAAATTATGTTCAAGTGCTTTAGCATGTACCAGAACTACTTACCTCACTGTTTCTAGAACTCCTGATACTAGCCAAGAGTTAAATGTTATGCTCTCAAGTTAAAAGGCCTAACATATTCCTGGAAAAATGAAAATGGAATTCTTCCAAGTGCCAAATGATTGGTGCACCAAACTCTTGGAATTGATTTTATTTGAGGTCTCAGGTCTAGCAGGAGCTAGAGAAAACAAACACCATCCCTTTAGACTCTCAGCGTTTTTCTGGGTGTTTTCCAGATGAACTTGCCTGCCTTGGTCCAGAATGAAAAGTGCTTGTGGGTTAGAGGTGACCCAGAACGCAGACAGAGAGAAAGAGTGCATTCTATTCCTGGGTTGCATATTACTGCTCCATATGGAGGGAGAGTCAAAACATACGGCATTCCATCTGCTAGATGAAAGTGGCTGAGTCCCATGAACGGCTTTTAATGCAAGTAGGTTCAGCCTGATTTGGTCGGCTTCCAAAGTAGACGAAAAGCCAGCCATTCAAATATTGTGTAAAACCATTGAAATTAATGGCACAAAACAAGACTCATTTATATTCCGCCTAATTTAAAAGATGTCTGCTTGGTGTAAAGTAATGCATTAGTTACGGGGGTGTTTGAACTGGGTGTTCAACAGTCTTCTTGAAAGAACAAAACACCTTTTTTTCTTTCAAGTGATTCTCTGTTAAATTATTCTATGCCATTTCTCCCAAGGAAATGAACTAGGCAGTTTGACTCAGGAATGGGCCAGATTTCAAGAGACTCACTGTACTAGACTTAACCGGTCCTGCCTCAACTCCCCAGGATCAGGGTAGGAGGATGGTTTAGAAGATACTCCTTTGAATACTACCTAATGTAGTGACTGGTTAGGACACTCAACTGCTAAGTGACAAGTAGCCATTCAAGTCCACCTAGAACAATGGCATCCATAGAGTTGGTGTCAGCCAATGTGACAACTCATGTTATCACACACACAAAGCCCCCACCCCCATCATAGCCCTCCTCCAGTATCAGACCAAACAGACTCCTTAGCAGTGAGTAGTGTCCATTTGAATCTAAGAATAATATGCATTTAGATGTAATACTTCTTGTTGTTGTTGTCAGGTGTCATCCAGTCGGAACCGACTCACAGCGACCCCATGCACAGCAGAACGAAACAATGTCCGATCCTGGGCCAATCTCATTACCACTGCCACACTTGAGTCCATCAATGATGCCACCTGGCTGATCCATCTCGTTGGGGGTCTTCCTCTTTTTCTCTGACCCTCCACCTTACCCAGCATGACATCCTTCTCCAATGATGGTTTCCTCCGGACAATATGTCCAAAGTAGGAGAGACGAAGCTTAGCCATCCTGGCCTCCAAGGAGCACTCTGGCTGCACTTCTTCCAAAACAGATCTAATACTTCTTAGATGATATGAATATGAATAAAACAGTTTTGTAAAACCTTTCTACATTGAATTACATTATTAGTAACAGCAGAAATCTTTTTGATTTTCTCTCCTTTCCCTTTAATTATTATATCACTCTAAATTAATTTCCCTTTAATTACTATATCATTCTAAATTAATTAATTTCCCTTAAATTGTTAAATCATTCTAAAAATAAGTTGTTGATTTAGGTTCATAAATACCAGTCACCACTAGACAACATCAGAAAACTCCACAGAAGCAGCATCTGTATGAAACTGGCATCAACAAACAAACAGCACATGTTTGGGTTTCTTTTTGCACACTTTTAGCATTTACTTCTGGTGTGGCACTTTGGGATCAGCACTGGACTATGAACCACAAGGTCAGCAGTTCAAACTCACCAGCTGCTCCTCAGACACCCTATACATGGTCGCTGTGAGTCGAAACCGACTTGACTGCACTTAACAATAACAACATAGCATACACAGGTGTCCTGGCGTGGCGCTGTGAGTTAATACACTGGACTGCAAAGTTGATTTGGACTACAAGGTTGGCAGTTCAAGCTCACCAGCCGCTCCTTGGAAACCATATACAGGGTCACTGTGAGTCAGAACTGACTAGGTGGCACTTAACAACAACACAGCACATACAGATGCAATCTTGGATCTGAAGCATCACAGTTGTTGAGTAATAATGACAACTCTGGCCAGAATGCACTAGAAGGTTCGAGAATTGAATTGGCATAAAATTTTAGCCTTGTGGGTATATTGATACAGGTAAGCTGGGCTTACAAGTAACGTTTTCACTCTTATAATTAATACAGGGAAATTTTTAATAAAAAATAACACATTTTTGCTAAAACACTGTACAAAAATTTTATAAACAATCACCTCTAACATGGGAGATTGTCACATGATGGGGTCCACACCCCTGGCACCTCCCTAGTGATGCCACTGACCTGGAGGCCCCTCAGAAGAAAGACCTGGCAATCTACTTCCCAAAAATCAGTCTTTGAAAACCCTGTGGAGCTCAGTTCTACTCTGGTACACATGGAATTGCCTTGATAGCAAATGGTTCGATGTAGCTGTCAGTTGGAGACCAGTTTATGACCTTGCAGTAAATCTCCAAGGACCACTTGCTCTAGTCAGTCACCCAAGTGAGCAGACCCTGTCTTTCCTGAACGCAGTGAGAGAGAGTGTCAAGTGCTCCCTTAAACCATTGTGCCTCCATGTCACAAAGGCATCCCACGCAAGCCCAATTTCAAGCAGAGTCACTAAACAACATCCCATCCACTCCACAGTAATGATAATGGTGGTGAGAACAAGAGAAACGTGGAGAGGCTGCTGTGTGCCAGCTGCCTGTTTCACCTCATTACAACAGCGTTATGATGTAGGCACGACTCTCCCCACTTCACAGGAGAAGAAGCTGGCATTCAAAGAGTAAATTGTCACAGTCACAGAGCTTTGAAGCGTAGGTCCAGAATGCAGATACTCCTGCTCCAAAGCTTCTACTGAGACTCAACAGGGAAAAGTGACGTGGCTGCCTGTTCGTAACCATGTGTTATCAGGTATCAGATAGATGAAAGTCAGAACATTTTGTTACTTACCACTCTGAACTAGAGAAGGCTACTGGTAGAGCCACACTGAGGATTGTACTCCGGGACAGGAAAACAACAAGCTAGGCCTGTAGGAGACAGCTTGCAGGCAAATGTATGGCTTACGGTTAGGTTGCACTGGCTTCTTTGTTGTTGTTAGGTACCATGCAGTCATTGTTGATGCATAGCGACTACACGTGATGGAGAATTGTCCCTTAGGGTTCTCTGGTCTGTGATCATTATGGTAGCAGATCACCATGGTGTTTTTGAATTGCTAACCTTTTACTTAGCAGCTGAAGGTTTCGACATTTGAGCTACAGGGGCTTTCTTCCTAGGCTCCCAGGGTTTGAGTAATTTTAATAATTCCGTAGGCTTCAGGGCATAGGGACCATCCTAGTCACTTTGGTAGTCTGGGCTCGGGGTAATTCAAATAGATACAGACTGGCTCTAGGATGTGAGCCCCCATAGAAAAGTGGCTGACCAGCCTCTAAATAGGACCACAGAACTGAGTTAAATAGCATTTCAAAAAAACAAAACTATATTACACTGCCCCTGACTGAAAGCCCGTCTCAGTGGACAGCCAGCCTGCCGTGTGAAGTCTTCATCCACCGAAACAAGGACTTACAGGTGAACCTCCTGTTCAGAGCAGTGTGAAGCGACCTCAGTCACATCATTTCCACCTGGACCAGGACTGGGCCGCAAACCATGACTTTCCCACTGGTTTCTTCAATACTTAGTATGTGACTCAGATCAAGATCCAAGGGAGCAAGGCCAAACCATCACAACGCTCATCGCTCCCTATGAAGAGAATACTTCATGCTTCTCCACTGTCCGTTCTGGTTGTGTGTGTGATTTATGTGGAGATTTACAGTGCGGGTTGGTTTTCCATTCAACAATTTTACATAATGTTTTGTATCATTGATTCATTATCATTCTTGATCGTTTAAGAAACAGTAAATAGTCCCTGTTGAATCGATAGCAAACCTTCGCAACCCCAGGAGTGTCCAAGTGAAACTGAGCTCCAAGGAGTTTTCAATGACTGAATTTTTTTTTTTTAATAGATAACCGGGATGTTTTTCTGAAGCACCTCTGCGTGGAGTTGGGCCTCCAGCCTTTCCGTTAGCAGCAGAGCACGTAAACTGTGTCTACCACCCAGGCACTTATTGGACCATCATAGTTACATGGTTTTCTAACTTATTTCTGCAACATGGACCCTTTATTTTCCCAAATGAAATTAACAAACAGAACTCCCTCAATTTAAATAATAGATGTGGTGACTCATAGCTTCCTTTTCCCCTGAAAGACAAAACCTCCTAAGATTCTGAGCACTCTAAGAGTGCCAACATCACCATTGGAAATCCATTGTTTTTTGAACAATTGCTCCCCTTCCAGATGCAGAAAGGTGGGCATCCATCCCTTGGCTTTTGCTATGAAGCAGAGTTACTGTGGAAAGCTACAAAGTGTGTTTTTAACAGGACCCATTTTTATAATTGCACAAATTGAGTAGACCATACTCCATCATAGATGATGGATCATCATAGATGATCACAGAAGGTGAAGTTCAAGGGAGCCCAGGTCTGAATCATTTCCAAGAGAAACGTTATTAGAACCTTTTGGTCCGAAGTGCTCTTTGTTTCATAAAACAACTGGACTTTGTAGCCTGAGTTGAAACAAGTCCTGGAATTTGTTGTGTAATTTGTTATGTGGTTTCTGGGGCTTTCAATATGGGGATGAAAAACCCCAAAACACACTCCCATTGAGATGATCCTGACTCCTAGTGACCCTACAGAACAGAGTAGGACTGCTCTTTAGGGTTCGTGAGACGCTCAGTCTTACACGAGTATCCATGGAATGTATACTTTTGCTCATGGAATGGCAGGTGGGTTTCAACCGCAGATCTTGAGGTTTACAGCCCAACACTTAACACATTGTATCACCAGAGCTCCTGGGGAGGAAAGTGATAAGGAAATAAATGAAACTGAGTCTTACTTTCCAGTATCCATTTTAAGCAAAATAATACAATGTGAATTTCTTTAAAAGTTGGCTCAGGACTCTTTGGGCTACAAAAGTGTAAAGGTTCATCTTTTGCTGCTGATCCTTCTCTTGGCTCATTTCAGCACTGGTGTGAGGCTTGGCACAATTGATTTCAGATTTCCTAATTCATTGTGTAAGTGATAAAACTTGCCTTTCTACAACTCAAGTTGGTTTCTATTTGGATCCTCCTCTCTGTGACTGTGTCTGAACACTGATGACTGTGCGGTGCATCAACATGGGCAGAGGGAGGCCATGTGGTCCTGGACGTCAGCTCTCAACACCCTCATCCTTTTCTCCATGCCCTAGGGCCGACCCCCACTGCTTTATGCCTTAATGGAGGATCCAGGACAGGTTCCAGGTCACAGGTGGGGCTGGGTGCTGTCTCCAAAAAAACACATGCTCTCTGGATGACGTTCCACACCTCTCCCTGCAGAACAGTAATCTATAGGCTCCCATGGCAGGGACCCAAGCCTGTTTCTCCTCTCATCTGTTTCCTACATGACATGTGGTTGCTTTGGGATGAGGAAAACATCACAGTGTTAGGAATTTTCAAGACACAAAAGCAGTTAACTTTTTTTAAATATGACGCCTCCTGCCTGGTGACCACTCAGCAGCCTGAATGGTGTATGTTTCCCATCCTTTTTAGAAGGCATCTCAAGCTCGAGAGGTTTAGAGACTGGGGAATCTGTGGTTGCAGTAGAGACAAAGGGAACCCTCCCTGGAAGGCTGGGTGGCAAGTAGAAGGAAAGGGTATTTTTGGAAAGGACATCCTTCATGCAGATGGAACTGTCCTTCCCCAGAGCTCCTGGCCAGCCTCAGGAACATTCCTAAGGAGGCTGGAATTGCTGGCAGCTGGTACCTTCTTTCTGCCCTTTGAGACTCAAGTAGCACATGCTCAGATGTGTGTCTGAGACTCCTGGAGTCTCCCCAGCCTCATAGTGAATGGCAGGGTGGGGTTTACTCTTCAGTCTTCACTCTCAGGCAAAGGGCACGCTGAGCTCTCTCTCTCATGACCCTTCCCACAAGGTAGAGCATGATGGAGATCAAGGAAGAAGCACAGGGAGAGTGAGTCTTGGACACAGGATCAAATTCAGCCATGACACAACCTAGCAGTGTGGCTGAGTTTCTCAGGACCACCCCGTAACTATTTAGGAACTCACAGCTATCTTTATGAATCATATGAGGACACTTGTATGAAATACTTACACAGTGTCTGACAAATGTATGGGCCTAAGAAGCAGAGAATTCCACTAACTTCATCCTCACAACCCCCAGGTCCACCACTCTTCTACCTTTCACTGGTCCCACAATGCCTTCCACATCCCTCTTCATGAGCAGGCAGACCTGGGGCTCTCCTAGGGAGGGCATAGGTGGTCTCTGCCCCTAGAGAGGTCCAGATTGTGCCCAGGACAATCTGGTTTGTGGACAACATAATGGCAACCAGTGGCTGACAATGGGCCCTCTTGTCCTCCCCACTCTAACTGACTTGTACAATGGCCCCTGGGGTCCCAGAGTACGAGATAATCTGGAAATACAAGCAACCCTCAGATTACAAATGAGTTCTGTTCCTAAGCTTGACTTTAAATTGAAGTTGTAGGTAAGTCAGAGCAGTTAGGTGCAATTTGTATTTAATGTCAGTTAGTCTAATGTTTGTCTTGGTAGTGGGGAAGGTTGTGTGCTGTCGAGTAGGTGCCCAATTAGAGTGACCCTACAGAGCGTCATCCTTTATATACTGACCTGTAAATCTTTCCAGGAACAGAAAGGCTCATCTTTGTTATTGTTGTTGTTGTCAGGTGCCATCGAGTCGGAACCGACTCTTAGCGACCCCATGTACAGCAGAGGAAACAATGTCGGACTCTGGGCCAACCTACTTCACTACCGCTGCCACACTTGATGCCATCAATGATGCCACCTGGCTGATCCATCTCGTTAGGGGTCTTCCTCTTTTTCTCTGACCCTCCATCTTACCCAGCATGACATCCTTCTCCAGCAACTGTTCTCTCCTGACAATATGTCCAAAGTATGAGAGACGAAGCTTAGCCATCCTGGCCTCTAAGGAGCACTCTGGCTGCACTTCTTCCAAAACAGATCTATTGGTTCTTTAGTATTCTCCTCCAACACCACAACTCAAAGGCATCAATTCTTCTACGGTCTTCCTTATTCACTGTCCAGCTTTCGCATCCATATGAGGTTATTGAAAATACTGTGGCTTGGGTCAGGTGCACCTTAGTCCTCAAGCTGACATCTCTGCTCTTCAACACTTTAAAAAGTTCCTGTGCAGCAGCAGATTTGCCCAATGCAGTACATCATCTGATTTCTTGCCTGCTGTTTCCGCGAGTGTTGACAGTTGATCCAAGAAGAATGAAGTCCTTGAAAACTTCAATCTTTTTTCCGTTGATAAGAATGTTGTTTATTGGTCCAGTGGTGAGGATTTTTGTTTTTCTGATATTGAGATGCAACCCATACCGAATGCTGTGTTCTTTGATCTTCATCAATAAATGTTTCAAGTCCTCTTCACTTTCAGCAAGCAAGATTGTTTCATCTGCATATCGCAGGTTGTTAATGAGTCTTCCTCCAATCCTGACGCCACGTTTTTCTTCATAGAACCCAGCTTCTCGTATTATTTGCTCAGCATACAGACAACCCTATATCGGGGTTCCAAGAACTTAATTTTTTTTTCAAATTTTTGTTGTAAATTGAGTGATCGTTTACATGAGAGAACATCAGTCTTACACTCATCATTTCACTGCAATGATTACAATCCACTTTGTGCATGATCATTCAACAGTATTTGCTTCTATTTCCTCTGTTTTTGTTTTGTTTTCTTTTGTTGGGGGATGTACACAAAAACACTCAAGAATATATAATCATTTAAACAACCAAAGGGAACATTCTGTAAGCCTGCCTCTTGGCTGCCAGCACTCGGTCTTTCTCTTTCCATGAGTCCAGAGTCCTCAGCTGCTTCCTCTCTCCCTGTCCTCATCTCTGCCTCCATCTCTGGTGTCACTGCTTCTCTGGATAGGGTCCTACATTACACTCATGCTCTTCCCCCCGATGGTGCTAGGGTCCTCTGTTCCTGGACTGTAAGATTAACTACTCTTCCATTTTTGTTACAAAACTTTTACCTTTACAGTTGTGACAGTTGCAATTAGTCATGATAACAATTACTCACTGTTGAATTATAAGAACCTCATTCCCATCTCTTTTCACCAGACCCATCTAGGCAAGATGAAAACTATTCAGTGTGGAGTCTGCCTTTCCCCACACACTCTGAAAATAAACTCCCTCTTGAAAACTTTTAAGTCCGTCACTTTGTGCCTTCATCGCCCCCTCATTTTATGTAGTCAATGTCTAAGTTGCCCGTCCCTTTCTACCCTGTATACAGAGGGGACAGGAGTCATACTTGAAGTGAAGACTTCTTCCCTCTCAGTTGGTATTTTGACCTACTACATCCATGAGTATAGGTCAAGTTCATAAAATTGTAGCAATTTACACTTGTTTCCTTTATCAAAAATTATTTTTATCTTCCTGTAGTCAAGTTCTAGGTGCTCTGGTAGTGTAGTGGTTACGAATCAGGCTGCAAACTGCAAGATCAGCAGTTCGAAACAACCAGCTGCTCCATGGGAGAAAGATGAGGCTTTCTGCTCCGGTAAATATTTACAGCCTCGGAAACACTGTTCAGGGTCGCTATGGGTCGGAACTGACTCAACAGCACATAACAACAACATAACAACTCACGTTCTGATTATCAAACTATCAAGGCTAGGTCAAATGGGTACTATCTGCAAGTTTAGACATTCCTGTGCATCTCCCCCTCACTTCATATCAGCTAGATACTTTACTCTCAGCCTTCCATGGCTATGTCCTTGTCCTCAGGAATCCCCAGGTCTCACCACACTTAGGACCAACCCATCCTCTTCTCTCTCTCATCTCCAGGTCAACAGGAATCTATGGAACGTGGTTGAACTCAGCCCATTTTTTCAGTGCTGTCTTTCCTCTCTTCCACTCACCAGTAGACCAATGTGGTCGCCAGCAAGCTTACATGCCTGCTCATGTGTTCCCTTTGAGTTTCAGTCTTGGAGGGGGCTTTGTCCTGGAAGGACTTGATTGCTTGCCTTCGTGGCTCCCTGGTGAACAACTTGCTTGTTCTTACAGTAGCCAATCAGACTGCCATTTTTGTTTTGGATTTTTCCTGCTGATATTTCTTTGAAGATGTATCTTCTATTGCTGTAGCTGTTCCTTTCCAGTGGGAATGTCCCACCTCACAAGGTTCTGGATGGGACTCAGGATTCCACGCACTGCAAAGGCTCCACAAGAAGCCTATTTTACTGGACAAGCTTTCTGTAATCATGTTTCCTGACATTCTTTCTATCCCACTCAAGTATCTATTTTATAATCATTATTGTTGTTGTTAAGTGCTGTCAAGTCAATTCCGATCCATAGTGACCCTTTATAGGGTTTCCAAGGAGCAGCTGGTGAGCTTGAACCACTGACCTTGCAGTTCAAACAGTTCTGATGCATTAGCCAACAGTGCCCCACCAGGACTCCATTTTACAACAGTAGGCAAGGGCAACCAATATTCATAAGACAGTCAAGCATCTTAGTATTACTTCCTCTCTTCATACTATGCGTCCATCCCTGTCTCACAGAGCCCAGTTGTTCCAAGGTTGAATATGCATCACTATTTACCTCTGTCCCATTTAGCCTATGCAAACCTGTTTCAGTGTTCCCCTGTCCACCTTGTTCCTCCATCTCCCTCCCCTTCTTGTGTATTGCCCTCCCCAACGACCAAACTATGGTGTGTCTATCCCCTATCCTGTGCACTACCATCCCCTCTCTCTACACCTCTCCACCCCCATGCTCCGGCAACCAACAAAGAATATTTTTTGTTCCTTTTAGTATGGATATCTTTTCTTAAACTTTTACAATAATGATTTTATTCACTATTTGTCTTTTTATGACTGATTAATTTCACTTAGCATAATGTCCTCAAGGTTCATCCATGTTATGTGGTGGTTTGCAGCTTTCTTGTTATTCTTTAAGGTATCATAGTATTCCATTGTATGTATGTACCAAAGTTTGTTTAACTGTTCTTCAGTTGATGGGCACTTGGGCTGTCTCCATATATTTGCTATTGTAAATAGTGCTGCTGTGAACATTGATGTACATATATCTACTCGTGTTATGACTTGTA
This sequence comes from Chrysochloris asiatica, assembly GCF_000296735.1. Lineage (NCBI taxonomy): Eukaryota > Metazoa > Chordata > Mammalia > Afrosoricida > Chrysochloridae > Chrysochloris > Chrysochloris asiatica. Next base: position 1,023,679 of record NW_006408619.1, on the reverse strand, counting down.
TTTCTTGTGGATAAATAACAAGTAGAGGAATTGCTGAATATAAGGTATTTCTATTTCCAACTTTATGAGGAAGCACCATATTGTTTACCAGAGTGGTTGTACCAATTTGCAATCCCACCAGCAATGCAGGAGCGTCCCAGTCTCTCCACATCCCTGCCAGCATTTATTGTCCTCTACTTTTTTGACCTTTGCTTTTATTGCTGGTGTGAGATGATATCTCATTTTTGTTTTGATTTGCAGGAGCTCTGGTAGCATAGTGGTTACGAATCGGGCTTTGAACTCCAAGGTCAGCAGTTCAAAGCTACCAGCTGCTCCGTGGGAGAAAGATGAGGTTTTCTGCTCCCGTAAAGATTTACAGCCTCGGAAACCCTGTTCAGGATCGCTATGTGTCAGAACTGACTCAACGGCACTTAACAATGGCTAGTGATCCTGAACATTTCTTCATATGTTTGTTGGCTGCCCAGATCTCCTCCTTGGTGGAGTGTCTATTCACATCTTGTGCCCATTTTTTAATTGGGTTATTTGTCTTTTTCTTGTAGAGGTGTTGTAGTTTCCTATAGACTTTAGAAATTAGTCCCTTTTCTGATATATCATTGCAAAAGATTTTTCCCATTCTGTGGGCTCCCTTAGTACTCTTTTGGTGAAGTCTTTTGATGCACATAAGTTTCAAATTTTTATTATGTCCCAATCATCTATTTTGTCTTCTTTTATTTGTGTAATTTTTACCATGTTTGATAGTCTGTGTGTGCCCTGGATTAGAATCCTTAAATTGGTCCCTATTTTTTCATTGATGACCTTTATAGTTCTGGGATTCACATTTAGTTCTTTAATCCATGCTGAGTTAGTTTTTGTATATGGCATAAGATAAAGGTCTTGTTTCAATCTTTTGCATATGGATTTCCAGTTCTGCCAGCACCATCTGTTGAAGAGACTATGTCTTCCCCACTCAGCATACTTCAGCCCTTTGTCAAAGATCAGTTGGCTGTACGTGGATGGGTTAATTACTGGATTCTCAATTCTGTTCCATTGATCTATGTATCTTTTAATGTACCAGTACAAAGCTGTTTTGACCACTGTGGCCATGCGGTAAATTTTGACTTTAGAGAGTGAGAAGCTTCCAACTTTGTTCTTCATCTTAAGTAGTGCTTTGCTTATCCTGGGTCTCTTTCCTTTCCATATAAAGTTTGTCATTGTTTTTTCCATCTCTCTAAAGAATGTTGTTGGAATCTGGTTGGGTTGCATTTTATGTGTAGATTGCTTTGTGTGGTACTGACATTTTCATAATGTTTAGCCTTCCTATCCAGGAGCATGGTATTTTCTTCTATTTTTGTAAGTCTCTTTTGGTTTCTTGTAGTAGTGTTTTGTAGTTTTCTTTGTATAGGTTCTTTGTTTCTCTGGTTACATTTATTAATAATTTTTTAGTTATAAATGAAATATTTATTAATAAATATTTCATCCTTTGAGCAGCTATTGTAAATGGTATTGCTTTCCTAATTTCCTTTTCAATGTTGTCATTATTAGTATAGAGGAATCCAACTGATTTTTGTATGTTGATCTTGTATCCTGCCACTTTGCTGATTCTTCCAATGAGTTCCAGTAGCTTTTTTGCTGAGTATTTGAGGTTTTCTATGATAGGATCGTATCATCTGCAAATAGAGAGAGTTTTACTTCCTCTTTGCCAATCTGGATGCCTTAAGTTTCCCCATCTTGCCATAGAGCTCTTACTAAGACTTCCAGCACAATGCTGTATTTCATCATTAAGATGATGTCATCTTAAATGAAGCTTCTCTGATGCTGCTTGCTACCAAATCATTGGTGAAAACCTTATGGTCTTTGAAGAAGATGAGGTGGAATTCATTAATGTACCTATACCAGAGTTTGCGGATAGCGATACTGCGAACAGTGTTCATGATTTCAACTAGCAACTCACGGTCTATTTACAGCTTAACGTGGGTAAGTGCTACGAGATCCTTCTGAACACTTGGATCGTTATGACCCCTAGGAATCCACATCAAGGCTAGAACCTATTTGCCTCATTCCTATCTGATTCATGAGTACATGGTCATCACTGATGGCATTGAAAATATTGATCACCTGGGTTTATTTATTTATCAACTGTGCCATGACAAGGAAACTTACAAACTGCAATGCAGAGACATTATTAAAGGTATTCAGAAACGTCAAATTGGCAACTGTGTTGCAATTCAGCACTTTTGAAAACAAATATGCAGTGGAAACTTTAATTTGCTCTTGAACAGTCAAGAAAACCAGTACTGAGAATAATTAAATACAGCCACATAACCCTATCCTTTGTATTTTGTGCAGTGATTATTTTTTTTAAATCTTCTTTCATGTAAGTAGCAAACAGTGCTCATAATCTTTTCATCTCATTCATTCAATTAAAACCATTTTAAAAATATTTTTTCTTTCCAAGTGTGGTGTCTTTTATATTTGCATTGGTAATCATATGAAACCATAGCAAATAGTACATTTCACCATAGATCTTAGGTATTAAGGATTAAACTTTCTTTTAAATCATTTATTCAGATTTTTTGTTTTAATTATGCATCTTGGAGAGAATGATTATCTCAAGTAAAATCATATTTATCTATTCACACCTAACAATGGATCACAGTGACTGAATTGTAGTTGCTAGCTGCCTTGCTACCTAGTTTGTTAGATCATTTGAACACGAGATTGTCATTTTCCCCTTTAATGTTCAGTAGAATCAGTGTCATATTTAACTCTTTAGATGCTGCTCTGATCCTTCCCCCACTCCTTCACTCCCAAGATGGCCACTCCAGGAGCTGTTGGGGCCAGCAGATCCAAAAACACAAGTTTTCTTGCTTCTGCTACAAATTCTGCTGGTTGCAAGCCTTCAAACTTTCTAAATATTCCTTTGCAGTTCAGAGTTCTGGGAGCGTCCCTTGAACCTGCCTCATCTGGTATTCTGTGTTGTTGCTGGCAGAGGTCAGCACAGCACTTCTCCCTAATCCACCATTAAGCTCCGCCTCCCCATAAATCTTTATGGGAACAGAAAAGCTCATCTTTCTCCCACAGAGGGATGGCTGGTAGATTTGAACTGCTGCCTTTACAGTTAGCAGCCAAATGGACAAGCCACTGTGATACTTGACTTCCTTATGTTTTTCTTTGTCTTTGTCTGTAGTGTGCCTTTGTATGCATAAAATACATTAAAGAAACACTGAAATGTCTAGACATGATAATTCAGTCATAATTGTAACAATCTTACAGCATTATGGTGTGATGATGTATGATAAGCACTAGACTACTAACAGCAAGGTCAATGGTTCAAAGGCACCAACCACGCCTTAGAAGCCCTGTATAGGGTCTCTATGAGTCAGAAGTGAATCGACCGCATTTAACAAGAGTAACAATATTTTGATGTTTGTCACAAAGCAGTGCCTGTTTGTTACTACAAACCATCGTATGTACTTAAACATTTTAATATAATAGGCTTTGATGGGCTTGGTTCTGAACTGTGGGTTGCACGTACAGCATTGGATGGAGACCCCACCATGATAGAGAACCTTCTATGATGGAAACCCTTTATGGTGGAGACCCTCCCATGTAGGAAAGCCCCCTACCAGTGGAGGCTTCTGCATTGCTATTATGCTGAATGTGGCTCAATGGTGTTTCAGAACAGGAAGAAAATCCTGGGGGTCCACTTCTGACAGTCAGCCAGTTAAGCTCCATGTACCACAGTTGTTCAACCTACAGCCCATGGGGGGGGGGGGCGATCATATATTTTGTGAGCACCCTTGTGCAAGGTGAGGAACGCAAATGCAAACATGGTTCTTGCCCAGTTGGAACTTCTAATGCCATTGGATGGCTGAGCCATCAATCAACTCACGGTTCTATAGGCAACATGTTCATTAGTGTTCTGCTGGGCTCAGTGAAAGGGAAAGCCAGAGAGCTCTGAGGATATAATGAGCAACCTCAACTACAACCTTTATCATTTTATTGGAACATTATATTGTTACAGTGGATGATGATATTATTTGAGCCTCAAAGTTTATTGGAATCCTGTCATCACAGAAACTGACATTTACTAGAAATGAGCCTCTAGACACTCTCTGGTTTGCAAACTTCTGAGACATACTTCCAGAATTCTGGCTGCTCCTGGATAAACACAGCACGGGGCAGGTTATTGTCATTGTTATCAGCTGTCAAGTTGGTCTCCTAGTCATGGCGACTCATGGATCCCAGAACAGAACTGCTCAGTGGGGTTTTCTTGGGTGAAATCTCTACAAAAGCAGCTTTCTTCTGGAGCAACGCACTTAATGCCACCCAGCCTCCTGATGGAGACAAGAGTGTCCCAGGAAACAGGCCAAGTGGGGGTACACCTTCCACATGGTGTGAGGTGTCCCTACTCTAACCAGAGGGTTCCCCTCTACTCGGCAGACAGACTTACAGTTTCTGCTGAAAGAGTCTGCAGTGCTCCCTGCCTTTTCCAAGTGGAGCCTCTATCTTTCCCGATACCCAGTCATCCTTCCACCAGACTGACTGCTACCAAGGGATAGAGAGTCTGATCTACCCATATGCAGACTCCACCAGTACCACATATTTCTTGCCTTCTCCCCCTTCTCTTAAACACAGGGTGAATACAAAACACCCTCATGGAAGTCCCCAGCAATAATTGTGCATTCTGCTTCCTGGGTCTGAGCAAGGAGCACCGGGATCCACGTTTAAAGGGAGATTATCTTTGCCGATTTAATGAGAATCACTGTGCAAACAGTGTCCCCAGGAACAGGGGGGAAACACCACAGTAAAAGGAAAGGGGGAAAAAGGAATATCTATCCAATTAGTGTTTTGAACAAAGCCTCATTACACATCCACTCTTAGTATTTGCCAGTGGAGCTGAGATTTGAGCTGTAAAAATGCCTTTTGAAAGGTAGATTGACACTTTGCCACAACCATCCCCCCACGCATCACCTCCTAAAACTTTAGCATTTACCTTGACAGCTGAGATTAGGGAAAGGAGAAGAAAGGCAATGACTGAACTCATGACCCAGGAGGCAGTGGTGGCCATTGGGGATAGGGGGTTGGGGGGGCAGGCAGCAGAACATTATTGTTACAAGTGAATGGCTCTCATGTTCTGTTTCTCTAGGTGATTTCCTTTTTAGGGAATGTTTAATAAGATACAGAAGTCAGATTTGGTTGAGCTGAATGCACGATCGCCATGGCAACCTTTCTTTGGAGGTTATCCAAGTCAGGTAGTGACAGGATGAGTTAAAGGTCACCCCTGCCAAGGAAGATGGGCACTGATAAAGTATTTTAACAAGACCCAAAGGAGCTGGTATTTGAAAGGTACCTAAAGAAAATCAACTAAGTGCTAGGAATGGGAAACAAACAACCGCTGGGAGAAGGGGCGTCCTGGGGGGTGGATTCCACCAGATGGAGCTGTAAACATCTCATCTGCAGACTGGGAGCTCGGGTCTCCACCACAAGAGCAGATTGAAGCAACTCATATGTGCAATAGGAGGACTAACAGCCACTTTGACTAGAAATCTGGATGGTGGCCTATACTTGTACCCCTCTATACCCATAGGCTAGTGTAAGATAGGCGGGTGTGGCACAGCATGTGCCCTGGCCATCATCTGAAGAAGGTGCCACTGAGCTGTTTCTATTAACCCAGTACAGTTGTTCCTGAAGGCAGACATGCAGAGATGTAAGAAGGGGTGGGCAGAAGGAAGCACTTGTCCTTGGGTACATATCCAAGCATGTGTCAGATGAGGTGACATACAAGCCACCACAGATACAGAAGGTCCCTGGCTGAAGTAGCAGGACAAGAGGGGGAAGGTGTTTCTGCTGACGTATAACCACTTTCAACAGCTAATTCATCTTGAAACTTGGGGGTAAGGAGACAGAAGGGGATGCAACTTAGAGATTGCCCCTGGGTACTCAAATTAGCCCCACCACAAACACACACAATTTAGAGATTCCATATGTCCATGCTTCTTATATTCGGGAAACCCAAGACATGGATTTCTGAAAGAGTGTGAACCTGGCAGCAAACTGACCTTCTTTATCACTCCGTAGGTGCTTTCTGTAATCCCTTTTCTGCTAGAACACTTTAAAATCTTGGCATTCTGAAAACCTTTCTTTGTACAACACAGAAGCCACAAACATTAGAGGTAATCACATAAATATAAATGCCTCTGTGGCATTCTTTTAGGGGGACTTTATCAGTCCCCAGAAAAGATATGAAAATGACTTTTGAGCACAAAAAATATGAAACGATTCCCAGACATCATCATAAATAATTAAGTGCTGATTTAAGTGATAAAAAATATGTGTTCATCAAATAGTAACATTTTAACTTAAGCAGAAGTGTGATAGAGTCCCTAGGTGATGCAAAAGGTTAACATGCTCTCTACTGCTGAAAGGTTAAAGGTTCAAGTCCACCCCATGGCACCTCAGAAGAAAGGTCTGGAAATCTACTTCCAAAAAATCAGTCAGTGGAACTCTGTAGCACTGTCCTACTCTGATAAACACGAGATCACCTCGAGTCAAAATTGACTCATTGGCAACAGGTTTTTAGAACAAGTGTAAAAATACCCAGTTGGTAAAATATGGGATATAAGGAAACAGATATTCTTGGTAAAAGCATAACTTTGCATCTCTCTGCTGGAGAACAATTTGCAAACATCTATCAAGATTTAAGAGCCTGGGTATGGCACTATAGCATAAACACTGGACTGTTAATCATAAAGTTGAAGTCCACCAGCCTCTCTCGTAAACTCTATACAGGTTCGATATGAGTTGGAAGCAACTGGAAGACACAGAAGAACTACAGGCACAAAAACAGCATCAATATTTAAACTGGGTCTCCCTTTGAGCCAGAAATTCTGCTTCCACAAATCTGGGCACAGGTGTTCACTGCAGAATTGTTCATATTATCAAAAGGTTAGAGACAACTTAAAGGTCTATTGTGAATAAGAAGTCAAATAAATAATTTGTGAAATGGAGTAATGCGCAGTTGTTCGAAAAAATGAGGGGTGTTTTTAAGTGTTAACGTGAAATCATCTTCCTATAGATTCATGGTCAAAAGCAAGTGCAGAATCATAAACTGTCTCAATTCTTTAGTGATGCTATAGCAGAAATATCACACATGGGTGTCTTTGTCAAACAGAAGTTCATTCTCTCACATTTTGGAAGCCTTCTCCCTCTGTTGGCTCCAGAGAAGGTTCTTGTGTCTCTTAGACTTTTCTCTTGTGGTGTGGCTTTTCTCTTGCCCACCTCTGCTTACTTCTCTATGACTAATCTGCTCTTTTTGTGACTCAAAAGAGTTTAACTCAAAACACATTGTAGGATGATACTTCCTCATTACCACAACAAAGAAAACTCATTCCTAAATGGCATTGTAACCACAGGTATAGGGGGTTCGGATTCACAATACATACTTTGAGGAGACACAAGTCAATCTACAAAACCCACCTATGAAGCCCTGGTGTGGCACTGCAGGCTAATGCGCTGGACTGCAAGGTTGGTCTGAACCACAAAGTCGGTGGTTCAGACTCACCAGGCGCTTCCTTGGAAAACCTATACAAAGTCGCTATGAGTCGGTGCAGACTCCATGGCACTTAACAACTACAACAGGCACTCTCTACAATTTGAACTTTTACCATGTGTTAGGAACAGAAAAGAAATGAGCTTTATTGAGAAGTACAACTCAATTCAGGGAAGCAGTATGTGAAAGAAGTCCACTGGACATGAGGTGGTGGTGGCTGTGTTGGAGTCGGTTCCGACTTATAGTGACCCTGTACAGGGTTTCCAAGGCTGTAAATCTTTACGGGAGCAGAAAGCCTCATCTTTTCTCCCGCGGAACCGCTGGTAGTTTCGAAATGCTGACCTTGTGGTTCACCGTGACTTTTAGACAGTTTCTCCATCATCAATCGAGCACACAATTCTTACAGACAAGTAATACAAGCACTTTTCAATAACCTCTTGGTCACATGCTGCCTAGAAAGTTCTTAGCCAAGAAACAGAAGAACAGCTGCACAGTTTCACCTCTTTCTTTGTCAAAGAGTGCACATCAGAGATAACCCATCGTGTGAGCTCAGCCCAAATGCCTCTGATATGAAGTTCTGCTAGCACACATGTATGAATCTTTTCACTTAAAAGTTACGTTTAAAAGGTCATCTGGACCACCCAAGTGTCCATCAATAGACAAACGGATAAACAAAATTTGGCCAACCCATCCAATGGAGTACTTGGCCACAAAGATCAATTATATTCTGACACATGGATGAACTATGAAAGTATTATACAGAAGTGAGATAAATCAAATGCAAAAGGACAGCTATTGTATGATTTGAGCGACCTGAAATATCTAGACTAGGCAAACGCATCAACACGAATGTCACCAGTGGAGGCAGGTGGGAGACACTGCCTTAGGAACAGTGAGTATCTGTTTGGGATGAGGAAACACTTTTGAAAACAGATTGTAGTGATGGTAATACAAGATGGTGAGTGTGGTTAATGTCACTGAATTGAATACTCAAAAATGGCTTCATGGTCATTGTTTTCTTACATATATTTTACCACAAAAGATCTTCTTTTTACAGGGGCAGTGCCATCTAGGTTCTGCACTGTAGACCATTTGTCTCACATTGCAGCCATCATTGCTGTCTCCCCAACCTCCAGTGCCCCCTTCTTTCCGCACTCCTCAGCTTCCTGCAGGAGCTTCTGACACCGCTCCAAGGTGGGCCCTGAGCCACTGAGTCTCAGAACCACCCGGAGGGCTAGTTAAACAGAATACTGGGCTCCACTCAGATTCAATAGGTAGGGGAGAGGGTCTGAGAATCTGCTTCTCAAAAGGGTGCTGAGGCTGCTAGTCTGGGGAGCATACTCTGCAGACCCCTGACTTAAGCCGACCACAGAAAACCCCTCCCTTTTCCAATGATGCCATCAGGAATAGTGTGTCTACAAGATTTGAGACACGTGAGATGTTTGATGAGAATTTTTTGCAAGAAAATGTCTTTCTTTTAAAAGACACAGTGTGAGTTAGACTTGCTCTCCTTTTCCTCTTGAATGTGAAGAAGGGATGCTCGAGCTCTGGCTGCTATTGGCAGCACTTATCACCACAAGAACTATCAGCCCTAAAATGTCACCAACAAGGAAAGGTAGAGAAGAAAGAGGGAAGGATTCAGGTCCTTTATCTGAGGCCCACACTACTGCTAGATTTCTCTTTATGTGAGCCAATACATTTAATTACAGATTAAGACTCATTAACAACCTACCATATGCAGATGATACAACCTTGCTTGCTGAAAGTGAAGAGGACTTAAAACATTTACTGATGAAGATCAAAAAGCACAGCCTTCAATATGGATTGCATAGCAATGTCAAGAAAACAAAAATCCTCACCACTGGACCAATAAACAACATTCTTATCAATGGAGAAAAGATTGAAGTTATCAAGGACTTCATTCTTCTTGGATCAACTATCAACACTCACAGATGCAGCAGTCAAGGGATCAGACGTCATACTGCATTGGACAAATCTGCTGCACAAGACCTTTTTAAAGTGTTGAAGAGCAAAGATGTCAGCTTGAGGACTAAGGTGCGCCTGACCCAAGCCATGGTATTTTCAATAACCTCTTGTGCGTGTGAAAGCTGGACAGTGAATAAGGAAAACCGTAGAAGAATTGATGCTTTTGAATTATGGTGTTGGAGGAGAATATTGAAAGTGCCATGGACTGCCAAAATAATCAATAGATCTGCTGAAATAATCAATAGAAGTGGAGCCAGAGTGCTCCTTGGAGGCCAGGATGGCCAAACTTCATCTCTCATACTTCGGACATATTGTCAGGAGGGACCAGTCACTGGAGAAGGATATCATGTTTGGTAAGGTGGAGGGTCAGAGAAAAAGAGGAAGACCCCCAACAAGATGGATTGGCCAAGTAGCAGCATCGATGGACTCAAGCATGGCAACAATAGTGAGGTTGGCCCAGGATCGGGCAGTATTTTGTTCTGCTGTGCATAGGGTCACTATGAGTCGGTACTGACTCGATCGCACCTAACAACAATAACAACACTGTGTCCTCTGTTACCTGTAGCCAAGTGTATGCTAACTGGTACAGTTCAGAAAAAGATCATTACATAATAAATTACTCTGGGATGGGGAGGGGTCCGAGTCTGCAACAGGATGGTTGCAACACCCAGAAAAACTCCCATTAAAAAAATGTTTAATCCATCTATCTTACCCTCATCATATAAAGGGTAGTGCCTGCTCCAATCTCCCTACATACCCATTTTCCAAAATATTGTCTGGTGCTTCTCTCTTTTTCTTGGAATCCCTGGGTGGTGCAAACAGTTAATGTGCTTAGTGGCTAACTGAAAGGCTAGAGGTTCAAGTTCACCCAACTGGGACTTGGAAGAGAGGCAAAAACCCTAAGAACTCAATTGTACTCTGACACACATGAGGTAACCGTGAGTTAGGATAGATTAGATGCCAACTGGTTTTCCCTCTTCTTTCAGAGTCCTATTCTCTCTCTGGATGAGTCATTGTTGTTGTCATGAAGTGCTGTCCAGTCGATTCTGACCCATAGTGACCCTATATAGGGTTTCCAAAGAGCAACTGGTGAGTTTGAACAGCCTACCTAACCCACAGGGCCACATCAGAACTCCAGATGAGTCATTATGTACAGTTAAAACACTCCCCTTCTCTCTTCCTCTCAGCAGCTACAACTACTTTCTCTCCCAATTTTCCCTGGTAGGGTGTAGCTGAGTGGGGAGGGTGAGAAGAAAGCAGTGGGACTTCCTATCTATGAAATACGAACTAATTTAGAGAAGAGGAAGTGACAACAAAGAGTTAAAGTGACTTAATTGAAAGTCACAACCAGAAAACCCGAGCTCTTGACCACCAACCACATTAATCTACCATCAACAATAATTCCTATGAGTCAGAGGGGGAGAAAACACCCTGTTAGAAAAATCCACAAAGAACATGTTGACGCCAATTAAAGTACACTTAAAAAGATGTTCAACCTCAAAAGTAATAAAGCAAATGGAAATTAAAATAATATTTCAACTACCAGATGAGCAAAGATTGTTTTTAAACGAATTATACCAAGTGTTGGCTAGAGTAGTCAGGAAAAGGAACACCTACATTCCACTGAATGTAACTGCAAAAAATTAGTAATAACTTTCCAGATTTAAATTTAAAATACATATAGTCCGGCTTATTCTGCTTCTAGTAATTTCTCCTAAGGAGACTATCAGACTTTCAGGGAAAAAAATATATAAAAGAATGTTTACAAATCATTGAGCTATATAATAGGAAAACAAAAAAATAACTTAATGGCTTTATAAACAAACAAAAACCACCCACCCCACTGCCATTGAATAGATTCCAACTCATAGTGACCCTGTGTATGGCTTCCAGGAGCCCTGGGGTGATACTGTGGGATAAGCACTGGACCACAAGATTGGTTTAAACTGCAAGGTAGGCAAGGCAGTTCACACTCACCAGCAGCTCCTCAGAAACCCTATACAGGATTGCTATGAGTCAGAAATTACTCCATAGCACTTAACAACAATGTATAGCTAGTCAATCTTTATAAGCATAGAAAGCCTCATCTTTCTCTCTTGGAGCAACTGGTGAGTTTGAACTGCTGACCTTGTGGTTAGCAGTCCAATGTGTATCCTAACACAGCAAGTAATATTCTTAAAGGAAGTGAGGAGCAAATACTGTTCAGTTGATGTCTACAAGAAGGGATGAGTGAAACTTTAGGGTCAACTCATCCAGTGCCAGCGGGTAAACCTGGATGGGTTTTGTTCCCTCTCCTTTGCTCTCCCTTTTCCTTGTTTTGAGTGTGTTTACATTAATTGGTGTCCTTGAGTACTACAAACAATTAACTTATGTTTGGCTACTAACCAAAATGTTGGCAGTTCAAGACCTCCCAACGGTGCCTTGGAAGAAGGACCTGGCAACCTACTTCCCCCAAACATCAGTCAGCAATGACCCTGTGGAGCACAGTTCTTCTCTGACACACATGTGGTGGTTGTGAGTTGAAGTCAACTTGACAACAACTGTTTTTTTTGTTGTTGTTTATTTGGTTTTGTTTACATTCATCACTTCAAGGTGATTTGTATTTAAGATCGTGTTTGCAATACATAAGGCTGATCACCTGCTCAATTCTGTTTCCTTCCTGTGTTTCCTGCTAGCAGAACAAAGACCAGGCCTAGTCAAAGTATAAGAGGAGACCTTCAACAAAACCTGGAATGCTAAATGTTATATTCATACTCACAAAAGTGACCGAGAAATGAATTCACCTCTCCAAGGACCACAAGGACATTTCTCTATGTCTTCACCTTGTGTGATAAATAAAGGAGAAACAACATCTTCCTTAAGGGGGTGTAATCTTATGTCAGAAGGAATTCAAACTATCAGCTTAATTTTAAAAATCTCAAAGTGAGAATTTAGTCCAAAGCAGTCCTAGGCTGGTAACACCCCAGACACCTAACAGCAATAACTATGGGGAAGAAGACCTCCCAAACCTCAAAGAATTCCCTCAGGTAAAGTTTCAGGTAATACAAGCTCACATTGAATAACAAGAAACTATAAACCGTAACCAGGTGAAAAAATAAAACAAACAAAACAGCAGAATGAGACCTGAAAACACTTGTTGTGAGGTCAGTCTGGTCAGTTGTGTCTTGTAGTGACCCCATGCACACCAGAACGAAACACTGCCCGGTCCTGCTCCATCTTGACGATTGTCGTTCTGTTTGAGTCCATTGTTGCTGCCACTATGCCAATCCATCTTACTGGTGGTCTTCCTCTTTTTCGCTCTGGTAGCGTAGTGGTTACAAGTCAGTCTGCTAATTGCCCAGTCAGTAGTTCTAAACTACCATTGGTTTCATGGGAGAAAGATGAGGCTTTCTGTTCCCGTAAGGATTTACAGCCTCAGAAACCCTATACAAGGTCACTATGAGTCAGAACTGACTCCACGGCACATAACCACCACCACCACTCTACTGTACCAAGTGTGATGTTCTTCTCCAGGGACTGGTCCCTCCTGATAATATGTCCAAAGTATGAGGAATGAAATATGACCATCCTTGCTTCTAACAAACATTCTGACTGTACCTCTTCCAAGACAATTTGTTTATTCTTCTGGTAGTCAGTCCATAGTACTTTCAATAGACTTCTTCAATGATGTAATTCAAATGTATCAATTCTTCTATATCTCACTTATTCATTGTCCAACTTGCACAGGCATGCAATGCAACTGAAAATACCATGGCTTGGGTGAGGCACACCTTAGTCCTCAAACTAACATCTTTGCTCTTGAACACTTTAAAGAGGTCTTTTGCAGCAGATTTGTCTAATGCAATATGTCCTTTGATTTCCTGACTGCTGCTTCCATGAGCATTGATGGTGGATGTAAGCAAATTTAAGTTTTTGACAACTTCAATCTTTTCTCCATTTATCATGATGTTATTTATTGGTCCAGTTGTGAGGATTTCTGTTTTCTTTACATTGAGGTGCAATCTATACTGAGGGTTATATAGTCTTTAATCTTCATCAGTAAATATTTCAAGTCTTCTCTATTTTTAGCAACCAAGCTTGTGTCATCTGCATATTGCAGATTCTAAATGACTCATCCTCTAATCCTGATGCCACAATCTTCTTCATATAATCCAGCTTCTCAAATTATTTGCTCAAAATACAGACTGAATAAGTATGGTGAAAGGATATACCTTTTCTGATTTTAAACCATTCGGTAGCTCCTCATTCTGTTCTAACGACTGCCCCTTGGTCTATGTACAGGTTCCTCATGAAAGCAATTTAGTGTTCTAGAATACCCATTCTTCAGAATGTTATACATAGTTTGTTATGATTTACAAATCCAATGCTTCTGCATAGGCAATAAAGCACAAGTAAATATCTTTCTGGAGATACCTGCTTTCTGTCAAAATCCATCTGATGTCAGCAATGATATCCCTCATTTCACATTCTCTTCTGAATCTAGTTTGAATTTCTGGCAGTTCACCGTTGATGTACTTCTTGAAATGGTTAAACATCAATCTTTTCTTTTTGGTACAATGACTCTTATTCCTCCCATTTTCTTTTGATGTTTCCAACATCCTTCAATATTTTGGTCAAAGAATCCTTCAAACTTGAAAATTAAGGCTTCAATTTTTCTTCAGCTTTTTCAGTTTGAGAAATGCTGAGCGTGTTGTTCCCTTTTGGTTTTATAACTCCAGGTCTTTTCATTATAATATTTGACTTTATCTTCTCAAGCTGCCCTTTGATATTTTCTATTCAGCTCTTTTAATTCATCGTTTATCCCAGTCGCTTTAATTTCTCTATGCTCAGCAGCAAGTTTCAGAGTCTCTTCTGACATCCACTTTTGTCTTTTTTTTTTTCTTTCCAGTCTTCTTAATGAGCTTTTCCCTTCTTCCTCTATAATGTTCTTGGTGTCATCCCACAGCTCTTCTGCTGTTTGGTCATTAGGGTCTAATGCATCAAATCTGTTCTTGAGAAAGTCTATAAATTCAGGTGCGATATACTCAAGGTCAAATTTTGGTTCTCAAGGAGTCATTTTCATTTTCTTCAGTTTCAGCCTGAACTTGCATATGAGCAATTAATGGTCTGTTCCAAAGCCCGCCCCTGGTGTGGTGCTGTAGGATAAGGTTGGTAGTTCAAACCCCGGAAATCCTACACAGGGTCACTATGAGTTGGGACCAACTTGATGGCACTTAATGGCAACAATAACAACAACCATTCAAAAGTCGCCTGCCCCTTGGTTGAGACCTGGGGACACCTGAGCCTGTGGACAAGGACATAGCCACAGAGGGCTAGAGCTGAGAGTGAAGCATCCAGCTGATATGAAATGAGGGGAGATGCACAAGAACACCCAAACTTGATATAACCTTCATGGCTTGATAATCAGAACTCCCCTAGAGGAAGATAACAAAGAAAATATTTTTTGATAAAGGAAACAAAGGTAAATTGCTACAATTTGATGAACTTGACCTACATTCATGGAGGTTGTTGTTGTTGTTATTGTTAGGTGCCATTGAGTCGGTACCGACTCATAGCAACCCTATTAATAACATAATGAAACACTGCCCGGTTCTGGGCCAACCTCACAATTGCTGCCATGCTTGCCCCCATTGATGCTGCCATTTTGCTAATCCATCTCTCTGACCCTCCATCTTACCAAACATGATATCCTTCTCCAGCGACTGGTCCCTCATGACAATATGAGAGATGAAGTTTGGTCATCCTGGCCTCCAAGGAGCACTCTGGCGGCACTTCTTCCAACACAGATCTGTTGGTTCTTTTGGCAGCCCATGACACTTTCAATATTCTCCTCCAACATCATAACTCAAAAGCATCAATTCTTCTACAGTCTTCCTTATTCTCTGTCCAGTTTTCACATGCATATGAGGTTATTGAAAATACTATGGCTCTTGGGTCAGGC
>NW_006408619.1:998618-1007602 GCF_000296735.1 Chrysochloris asiatica | reverse complement strand
TGGGGGAAGATAGAGTCCCCACAGAATAGTTTTCATCTTGTCTAGATGGATCTGGTAAAAAGAGATGGGGATAAGATTCTTATGATTCAATAGTGAATAACTGTTATCATGACTAATTGTGACTGTCACAATTGTAAAGGTAGAAGTTTCTTTTTTTAACAAAAACAGGGGAGTAGTTCATCTTACAGTCCAGAAACAGAGAACCTTAAGACTATCAAGGTTAAAGAACACATGTAGAATGCAGAACCTTATCCAGAGAAGCAGCAACTCCAGAAATGGAGGTAGATATGGGGACATGGAGAGAGAGAGCAGCTGAGGACTCTAGATTCATGGACAGAGAGGGACTGAGAGCTGGTGGCCAGGAGGCAGACTTGCAGAATGTGCCCTTTGGTGGTTTAAATTATTATCTATGCATGAGTGTTGAAAAAAAAAAAAAGAGAGAGAGAGAGCTAAAGTGAACAGAGAGATATACTGTTAACTGATGGTACATGGAGGGGATTATAATCATTTGTAATGAAAAAACATATATGATTTGTTGAATGTAAAACTGATGATCTGTCTTGTATACTTTTACTCAATTCACAATAAAAGTCCATAATACTTCTAATATTCTCCTCTAACACCATAGCTCAAATGCATCAATACTTCTACAGTCTTCTTTATTCTCTGTCCAATTTTCACAAGCATATGAGGCTATTGAAAATACTATGGCCTGGGTGACTAAAATACCTTTATCCTCAAACTGCCATCTTTGCTCTTCAACACTTTAAAGAGGTGTTATGCAACATACATGATTAATGCAATAATATGTCATTTGATTTCTTGACTGTTGCTTCCATGAGTGTTGATGATTGATCTATCTAAGCAAAATGAAGTATGACAACTTCAATCTTTTCTCCATGTATATGGATGTTATTTATTTATCCAGTGGTGAGATTTTTGTTTTCTTTAGATTGAGGTGCAACCCATACCAAAGGTTATGATCTTCAATCTTCATCAGTGTCTTAAGTCCTCTCTGCTTTCAGCAAGTAAGGTTGTATCATCTGCATATCACAGGTTATAAATGAGTCTTCTTCCAATCCTGATGCCATGTTCTTCTTCATATAATTCAGCTTCTTGAATTATTCGCTCAGCATACAGATTGAATGTGCATGATGAAAGAATACGACTCTGATGCACACCTTTCCTAATTTTAAACCATTCGGTGTTCCCTTGCTCTGTTCTTGGTCTATGTACCAATTCCTTATGAGCACAATTACGTGTTCCAGAATACTCATTTTGTGCAATGTTTTCCATAGCTTGTCATGATCCACACAATCAAAAACCTTTACGTAGTCAATAAAGCACAGGTAAACATCTTTCTGGTATTCTCTGATTTCAGACAAGATCCATCTGACTCGGTTGTGTTACAATGCTGTATCATTTTATCAAAATTTATTAAACTGTATGATTAGAATGGTGAATTTTCTTATCTATAAACTTTATCTCAATAAACCCACCTTTAAAAAATAAAAAAGAAAGAGAAGAAAAGAAAACTTGGAGTCTTTTTTTTTTTAATTACTTAAAATACACTGGACAAGAAGAGCACTAAATTAGATGCTAAAAGGAGAATTAATTAACTGAAGATATAGCTGATACAGATTCTCCAAATGTAGCACAGAAAAAAAGGAGATAGAACATATGAAAGCAGATTTAAGAAGCCTAGAAACACATACATCTAATCACATATATCTAGTCAGAACCCAGAAAAGAAACCCAACCTACAAAATTTATCAGCTTCTTACTACATGAGCCTTCTAGCCATATAGAAAATGTAACAAAAATAGGACACAAACTCCCAAGACAACTGAAATGTCTCGGGAAAATCTTCACCAAGGATGTACAAGACATCTAGGGAGAAACTTGAATATCCAACAGAGATGATGATGGTTGTGCAACATAATTGATAGCATTATTGTCATTGAATTGTACACATGAAAAATGTAGAACTACCCCCCCCAAAAAAGCAAAGAACATTAAAAAGGATATTGTTGTTGTTATTAAGTGCCATCGAGTCGGTTCCGACCCATAGCGACCCTGTACAGGGTTTCCGAGGATGTAAATCTTTACGGGAGTAGAAAGCCTCATCTTACTCCCGCGGAGCAGCTGGTAGTTTCGAACCGCTGACCTTAAGGTTCGCAGCCCAATTCATAACCACTACAAAATGGAAACAGAGTGTGATGACTCTGTAGAAAAAACACTGGACTACTAACCACAAAGTCAGTGAATCTAGCCGACCACCTCTTCTGTGGGAAAAAAAACGAGACTTTCTATTCTCACAAAGATTTACAGTCCTGGAAACCATATACAGGTCTTTATGAGTCGGAACAGACTCCACGGCACAGCATGTCCCCAGTTGTATTTTGACGGCCTTGCTCGTCTGATTTAGTTTGTAGACCCTGCTGAAAACCTGTGCACCATGCATGACCTTTGTTGGTGTTATTAAGTGCCGTCGAGTCCGTTCTGAC
This sequence comes from Chrysochloris asiatica, assembly GCF_000296735.1. Lineage (NCBI taxonomy): Eukaryota > Metazoa > Chordata > Mammalia > Afrosoricida > Chrysochloridae > Chrysochloris > Chrysochloris asiatica. The sequence continues at coordinate 1,005,095 of NW_006408619.1, read as the reverse complement.
CCATAGCAACCCTGTGTAAGGTTTCCAAGGAGCATCTGGTGAGCTTGGACTGCCAACCTTACAGGTCAAACCAACATTGCAGTCCAGTGCACCAACCCACAGTGTCACACTGGAGTCCCTGGATGACCGTGCTGTTGTTGAGTGCCGTCTAGTCGATTCCGACCAATAACGACCCTATACAGGGTTTCTGAGGAGCAGCTGGTGAGTTTGAACCACCGACCTAGCAGTTCACACGGTTTTGCAGTCTGGCCCATTAACCCACAGCGCCACCCCAGGACTGGTATATACCAGCAGCCTACCTTCCAACATCACTGCAACACACAACAACCACAGTGTGGTAATGGTAATAGACAAATCATGAGGTCAAGCCTGTAGGTCTGAGTAAACCCTGTGTGGTTGTGTGTGTAGAAATCAAATATCTGACAAAATGACACCAACAATCAACTGAAAAAGATCAATTGTTAAATTTTAATTTAAATGTACTACTACTTCTCTGGTAGCATAGTGGTTACGAATTGGGCTGTGAACCTCAGGGAGAGCAGTTCGAAACTACCAGCTGTTCTGCGGGAGAAAGATGAGGCTTTCTGCTCCCATAAAGATTTACCACTTCGGAAACCCTGTACAAGATTGCTATGAGTCAGAAACGACTCCACAGCATACAACAACAACAACTATATACAGTGAGTTATGAGTTGGGCTGCTACCACAAGGTCAGCAGTTCAAAACTACCAGTTGCTTCCACAGGAGAAAGATGACGCTTTCTTCTCCCATCCAGATTTACAGCCTCAGAAACCCTACACAGAGTCACTATGAGTCGGAACCAACTCCACGGTGCACCACCACCACCACCATTACAGACAAGGAGTCCCAGTGTAGTGCTGTAGTATAAGCACTGGGCTACAATCGCAATATCAGAAGTTTAAGCCCACCAGTCACTCCTCAGAAACCCTACATAGGAATGCTATAAGTTAGAACTGACTCGTTGTCACTTAAAAATAGCAACAACAAATGCATACAAAGATGGACTTCTGATGGCTTAAGCATCTAAAAATGAAACTTAATATGACTGTTTAATTATCCAAAGACAATGAAAGAAGCCCCCTTTGTAATCTATGGTAAGAAAGGACTTTGTCAACAGATGTTCAAAAGGCAAAACTATGGATAAAAATGATTTAATCAAAATATCAGATTTCTGTTCGATCAAGGATATCATATATATTTAGTAGAAATTAAGCAGATTGTTATTAAGTGCTTTAGGTTTGGGGCAGATCATAAGTATTTTAATAGGTCTCTAAGACAGTGCTACCCAAAATATTTTGCAATCCAACTGTCACCTTCTTGCTGTACAGAAAATTCTCTCTTGAAACTAGACTCTCAGAGGAGATCTACATCACCTTGAGTCCATTTTTCAGGAAACTAAGTAGTAGTTCCTGCAACATGGCCTTGCCCTGCAGTTGTTGGCATTTGAAATCACAGAAGCAGAGTGTATGAAGACGCTCTTGTAATGGTGATCCAATAATTTCTATAGAAATTCGTGATGCGAAGAGAGGGAACTATGTGAAGACATCTCAAACAATGTTAGAGCACTTAACTTAATTAAAATGGGTGGTGCAAGGCAGTTCTACTGTGTTTTATAGGGTTGCTATGAATCTGAATCAAAACCTGGAAGTTAAAAGATTTGTGTTTGGGTTATCCCTGGAAGTAGGCAATTTGACTAAATAGCACCCCATGGTGCTTCAGAATAGAATAGCTCTCTTGAGTCCTGCTGTGATAACTGGTTTATATGTCTGCACATCTTCTGCAACACTGGGCATTGTCCATCTTCCTAATTATGATCAATCTAACCAGTATAAAGGGATACCTCATTGTTATTCTGATTTAGTTTTTTGTGCTTTTAATGAATTTGAGCTACTCTTTATATGCTTGTTAGATTTTGATTTTTCCTTTTGTAAAATACTTGTTTATATCTTATCCTTAATTTCACATAGATTTGGGTCTTCTAATTGATTTGCTAAAATTCTTTGCATATTCTAGCTATCATCCTTTTGTTGGTTTAGTCATTGCAGATATCATCTCCTAGTCCTGGTGTGGAGCTGTGAGATAAAGCACTGGGCCACAGGGTCAGTTTGAAACACAGGGTTAGTGGTTCAAACTCACCAACCACTTCTTGAAAACCTTATACAGGGTCACTATGAGTTGGAACCAACTCAGCTGCACTTAACAACAACAAGGACGACAATGAAGTCCTTGTGTGGAGCTGTAGTATAAGCACTTGACTGCTAACCAAAATGTCAGAAGTTCAAATCCACCAGCTGCTCTTTGGAAACCCTATACAGGGTTGTTTTGAGTCAAAACTTGCTTGACGGCACTTAACAACAATCTGTTTACTTTCTATTAAGTATCCACGATACTTTGAACAGAAATCTGATATTTTGATTAAATCAATTTATCCATATTTTTGCCTTTTGAACATTTGTTGACGAAGTTCTTTCTTACCATAGATTATAAAAGGAGTTTCTTTAATTGTCTTTGGTTAATTTTACAGTCATATTAAATTCATATTGAGATGTTTAAGCCACCTGGAGTCCATCTTTGTAAGTAGTTGTTGTTATTGTTATTAAGTGACATCGAGTCAGTTCTGACTTATATCAAGTAATATTTTTAAGTGAAAAAAACCTAATGGGGATTAATTACAAAATTATTATATAGCCAATAAAGTCAATATAAAATTAGGAAGAGCATTAGAAGAAAATCTGCCTAAGCATAATGACTAACACCACTTTCAGAAATCTTCAGTTATAACACATAATCACCTTGAAACATAATACCATATACCAAGAGTATCAAGTCTCAAGGCATCTGAATTAAGTTTTACAGGAAAACAGAATAATTCTCCAAGAGTTGAGTTTTGCTTTGCTTTTTTTTTATGCTGCTATATTCAAAAGAAACAAAGTTGAGACCAAACTAATGTTCTTATTAGGTGCTAACCAGTCGATTCCAACTCAAAACAGCCATATGGACAACAGAATAAAATTTCGTCTGTTCCTTTGTCATTCTCAAAACCATGGTTACACTTTTTTCAAATAATTTTAAAGTTTCAGCCTTGGAGAGGGGTATGTCTTGAAGGGACTTGATTGCTTGACTTGATGGCTCACTGGCAAACAGCATGCTTGTTCTTGTAGTAGCCAATCCGACTGCCATTTTGGTTTTTGATTTTTCCTGCTGGTTTCAAGAAGTATCTTCTGTTCCTCTAGCTGCTCCAGGCTGATCTGCTTGTCCTTTCCAATGGAAATGTCCGAACTCAGAAGGTTCTGGATGGGGCTCAGGATTACACCTAGGGTCCTATACACTAAAAAGGCTCTGTAAGAAGCCTATTTTACTGGGCAAGTTCTAGAACCCCTTTTAGGTATTCCAATCAGTTATAAGCTGAAGAAGGGCTTACAAGTTTTCTTTAATCATGTTTCCTGATATTCCTTTGTATCCCACTCAAGTGTCTATTTTACAATAGTAGGCAAGGAGCTCTGGTAGCGTAGTGGTTACGAATTGGGTTGCGAACCTTACGGTCAGCGGTTCGAAACTACCAGCCGCTCCGCGGGAGAAAGATGAGGCTTTCTACTCCTGTAAAGATTTACACCCTCGGAAACCCTGTACAGGGTCGCTATGGGTCGGAACCGACTCTACGGCACTTAACAACAACAACAACAACAACAGGCAAGGGAAACCAATATTCATAAGACAGTCAAGCATCTTAACATTATATCTCCTCTTTTACCCATTCAGACTATGCCTCGATCCCTGTATCATAGAGTCCTGTTGTTCCAAGGTTGAGCATACATCACTATTTACCTCTCTCATTTAGCTCATGCAAACCTGCCAAAGTGTTCCGCTGTCTACATTGTTCTTCCATGCCCCTTCTTGTGTAATGTCCTCCCCAATACCCAAATTAGGATGTGTCTATCCCCTACCCTCCTCTTGACTCAGTACCATTGACTCTTGATCATATGCTACCTCTGGAAATGGCTGACTGTTTACCATTTCTTTTTGATACCATGACTCTATGTATTCCTTCCATTTTCTTTTGATGCTTTCTGCATCATTCAGTATTTTGCCCATAGAATCAATGTTACGAGTTGAGGCTTGAATTTTTTCTTCAGTTCTTTCATCTTGAGAAATGCTGAATGTGTTCTTCTCTTTTGGTTTTCTAACTCCAGGTCTCTGCACATTTCATTTTAATACTTGACTGTCTTCTTAAGTTGCCCTTTGAAATTTTCTGTTCAGCTCTTTTACCTCCTCATTTCTTCCATTTACTTTAGCATCTCTATGGTGTAGATCAAGTTTTAGAGTCTCATCTGACATCCATTATTCGTTGAAACACCTTTTTTAAATAACATAAACAGATAATACCAAAAAGATATTTACTTGTGCTTTACTGACTATGCAAACTCTTTTGACGGTGTGGATCATGAAATTATGAAAATGGATGTTATAGAACACTTAACTGTGCTCATAAGGAACGTGTATGTAGATCAATGGGCAGTTGTTTGTACAAAACAAGGGGATACTGAATAGTTTAACAAAAAACAAGGTTCAGAATTTCTTATGGCATCCTTCTTTTTTATTTTCTTTATTTCCTATGTTTTTAATGACCTTCTGCTTTCTTCCTGTTCTATGTTCCTAATTTCATTCCACAGCTCTTCTGGTCTTGGATCATTAGTATGTAATGCATCAAATATGTTCTTGAGATGACCTCTAAGTTGAGGTGGGATATGTTCAAGGTTATGTTTTGACTCCTGTTGACTTGTTTCACTTTTCTTCAGCTTCAGCCTGTACTTGCAGAGGTATAATTGTTGGTCCCTTCCACAGTCTGCCTCTGGTCTTGCTTTGACTAATGATATGGAGCTTTACTGATATCTCTACTCACAGATGTGGTCAATTTGACTTCTGTGTATTCCATCTAGTGAGCTTCATGTGTATAGTCATCTTTTATGTTGTTGTCAGGTGCCATTGAGTCAGTACCAACTCACTGTGACCTTGTGCACAACAGAATGAAACATTGCTGGGCCCTGCACCAATTTCACGATCATTGCTACACTTGAGCCCATTGCTGTTGCCACTATGTCAACTCATCTCATTAAAGGGTCTTCCTCCTTTTCTCCAACCCTCCACTTGACCTTCTCCAGAGACTGGTCTCTCCTGATAATATGTCCAAAGCATGACAGATGAAGTCTGGCCATCCTAGCTTCCAGGGAGATCCTGATATGTTCTTTCTGATGATGAATGTGACATCATTCCTCTTGTCATTGCTGGCATAGTAAACCATGTGATTGTCAGATTCAAAATGGCCAATACCAGTCCATTTAAACTCATTAATGTGTAAGAGATAGATGTTTATGTGTTCCACTTGTTATTGTTTTCTTGCTTTCTTGTTTTTTTTTAACAATCTCCAATTATCCTAGATTCATACTTTGTGCATTCCATGTTCAAATTGTTAATGGATGTTTACAGCTATTTCTCTTCATTTTGAGTTGTGTCCCATCAGCAAATGAAGGTTTTACTCCATTTGCATCATCACGGTCAACTCTACTTTGAGAAAGTCGCATTTTGAGTGCCTTCCAGCCTGTGGTGCTCATCTTCTGGCACTATATCTGACAATATTCTAGTACTTGTCATTATGTTTCAATATCCAATATTCTCATGCTGACAGTGTTCCACTGCTATTCATAAGGTTTCATTGACAAATATTAGGAAGCACTCCATCTCTCCTTCTCCCTAGACTGTCTTAGTCTCAAAGTTCAGCTGAAACTTGCCCACCATGGGTGACATTGCTGATATTTAAAATTCCAATGGCATAGCTTCCAAAATCACAGCAACACACAAACCACCATATTATGTTGTTTATCAATTAAAAGAACTGAACTTATGATGTAATATTATGTGTTTGTTGCCTAATAGTAAGCAAAACTTAAGAGGAAACACTAGCATATAAAATTTTAACTCAAAAAAAAAAAAAATCAGGCACTTATTTCTCTGAAGAGAATCTATAAACTATTCAATAAAATCTGTTAGCACTTTACTTATGAAACATAAAAAAAATATATTGTGACTTTCCATGGCATTTTAAATTATTAGGAGTTTATCAGAAACTCAAAAAGTTCAAGGAGAAATGGAATTTTCACACAAACCTTGTTTTTTTGTTTTTGAGTCTGTTTCTCAAAACATACTGAAGTTTTCAAAGGGCAAAATGCTGAGAACAAAATAGTGTTACTAGTATTTTGGTATGATTATTCGATTAAAAATGACTTATAGGCACCCGTTTTTTCCATGATTCAAGAAAGAGTCCTACAATAGATGTGTTGTTGTTGTTAGGTGCCATTGAGTTGGTACCGACTCATAGGAACCCTCTGCACAACAGAATGAAACACTGCCCGATCCTGGACCAACCTCACAATTTTTGCCACACTTGAACCCATTGATGCT
>NW_006408619.1:984388-984873 GCF_000296735.1 Chrysochloris asiatica | reverse complement strand
ATTTTTGCCCATTCCAAAGAAAGATGACCCAACAGAAACCAGAAATCATTGGACAATATCATTAATACCACGTGAAAGTCAAATTTTGCTAAAGATAATTTAAAAATGGCTGAAACTATACATTGACAGAGAAGTTCCAGAGGTTCAAACAAGGAAGTGAAATAAGGAATATCATTGCGGATGTCTGATGGATCTTAGCTGAAAGCAGAGAATACAAGAGAGATGTTTACCTATGCTTTACTGACTACGCAAAGGCTTTCGATTGTTTGGAACATGACAAGCTATGGACAACATTGCAGAGAATTAATATTCCAGAACATTGAATTGTGCTCATGAGGACCCTGTACATAGATCAAGAAACAATTCAAACAGATCAAGGGAGTGCCAAATAGTTTAAAATGAGGAAAGGTATGTGCCAGGTTTGTATGTTTCCACCATACTTATTCAATGTGTAAACTGGATTATACGAAGAAGAATGTGGCAAT
>NW_006408619.1:979666-983233 GCF_000296735.1 Chrysochloris asiatica | reverse complement strand
TAATTTTTAGGAATTCTTAGTTCTTCTATTTTTCTTGTATGGTTAGTGAACTTTTAATCAACCACTGACTGTAAACTAGAGCCCCTAACTCCCTCCCCCTTTTTTTTTCATGTTCTCTGTAGTTTTAGGCTTTATATTTGTATCTTTGATCTATCTTGAGGTAGTGTTTGTATACAGCGTGAGGTATAGATCCTGTCTCACTTTTCTGCAAATGGATATCCAGTTTTGCTAGCACTGTTTGTTAAAAACTATCTATTTTGTGTTTAAAGGATTTTGACTCTTTATGAAAGATCAGTTTTGCTAGCACTGTTTGTTAAAAACTATCTATTTTGTGTTTAAAGGATTTTGACTCTTTATGAAAGATCAGCTATTCAAATGTGGGTAGATTTACTTCTATGTTCTCAATTCTGCTCCATTAGTGTATGTGTCTGTTATTGTACTTGTACCAGGTGTTTTGACTTCTATGGCTGTATACCAGGTTTTGAGATTGGTAAATGTGAGGCCTCCTACTTTATCCCTTTTCTTTCATCATGCTTTGCTAATCAAGGGTGTCTTTACTTTCTATATAAAATTGGTGATTCATTTTTCCATCTATTTAAAGAATATTGATGGAATCTGGAATAGGATTACATTGTATCTGTAAATTTCATTGAGTAATATTGATATTTTCACAATGTTTAGTTTTACTGTTCATGAGTATGGTATGTTCTTCCATTCATGTAAGTCTCTTCTGATTTCTTGCAGTACTGTCTGTCATTTTCTTTGTATAAATCTTTTAATGGGTTTAATCTTCATGGAATCAGATTGCCAATTCTTATACTTAACAATGATAAGTGCGAACTGGGTAGGGTTTCGTTCTGTTGTGCATAGGGTCACTATGAGTCAATACCAACTCAATGGCACCTAACAAGAGAACTTTGTTAAGAATGTGTTGTTATAAAGTGCCATTGAATCCGTTCCAACTCATAAAGACCCTGTTTGGCATTTCTGAGGCTTTAAATATTTACAAGAGCAGAAAGCCTCATCTTTCTCCCATGGAGCAGTTGGCTGGCTCAACACATGGACTTTATGATTTATCCTGTGGAGCACCTTCACCCTAGCCACATGTGTATGTATGGTGTGGCTCTGTGGGATAAGCATGGGATCGCAAGTTTGGCAGTTCAAACACCAGACTCTCCTCGGAAACCCTATACAGGTTTGCTATGAGTTAGAACCGACTCAAATGACACTTTACAACAACAACATATACACTGATTGCCTGAAATGCAGGAGTCCTGTGCAGTCCTGACCTTCTTCAAAGATCCAAAAGAAGGAACTTACCTCATTGGGCTACATACAGAGGTTTGAACCATACCATGGTATTTCTGGTCCGTTTCATGCTCTCAGAGCAAAACGGGGGAAAGCATGGGAGCCGGCAGACTCACCAGGTTAATCTGTGAGTCAGAACCCAATCAACAACACCTAACAACAGCAACAAGAGGTGAGTGTTGAAGAGGTGATTGTGTAGTCCCTGGGTTAAGGATGGGGAAAGAGGGCCCCAGTCCCCAGTTAAGGACTGTGAAGAGTGACCCCTGGTCCCTGGGTTAAGGACTGGGGGACAGACCCCTGTCCTTGAAAAAAAATCCTAAGAAAGAGGACATAAGGAGAGGCCCTTGCCCCTGGGAAAATGACTGTGCAGAGGACCACCAGGCTCCAGAGGCCCCACTGGCTCTGGGTTATGAGTGGAGGTAAGAGTGAAGCAAGGGATGATGAACCCAATTCTTTTTGAATTTTCAGACTTCATTTGAGTTTCAGGCTTTGGTTTTAGGGAAATCCATGGGATACCCTCTGAAATATACCCTCTGAGGAAAGGGATTTGATTGTGTATTGGAGCAGTTCAGATCGTACACAGGAAAAAGAAAATGGAAAATAGAGAAAGAAAGGGTGTCTGGGATGGGCCCAAAAGTCAGTGTACAAGAAGAAATGTAGGAAAGTTATCCTGAGAGTAACCACTACCTTTATTCAGATGTGAAAATTATTTTCTTTGTGTTTAGGGACTGAGCACTCCCACGAAAGGATACATTTTATAGGTGGGCACAAACATTGCCAAATTGCCCATTGATTGAGACTGTGGGGGACTGCCCACCAGGAGGGGAGCGTTTAAGAGCTGCAAATAGGAGACACCAGGGAAATTTGAACACACTCCTGGGAGCTCCCCACTTAAGCTGCTGACTCAATAACTGTAAAATCTTCAGTGATGAACCCATGGGATAAAAAGAAAGAGAAGGAGAAAATGATTTTTAAGAAAGACAAAAGAGAAAAATTTAAATAACAGAAAATCATAGAAGGTTAGAGGAAAGTTAAATAGAAGTTTCAAATTATACCACAAAGTATATGAGACTGTGTATGTATGTGTATTTGGATCTAAAAGTGAATGAGGTATGAAAAATATATAGCAAAAGCAAAAAAAAAGCATTGTTGGTGTTGTTAAGTGCCATTGAGTCAGTTCCAATTCATAGCAACCCACTATAGGGTTTTCAAGGTGGGTTTGAACCACCATCCTTGTGGTTAAGAGTCCACTGCTTATCCTACAGTGCCTCCCAAGACTCCAAGGATAGTATAATGTTTTTTAAATGCTTTTTATATGATCAAATTTCTTGTTTATTTGCAACTAAAGATTTAATAACTTATAAAAATCTTTACAATCTTAAATGTCAAATAGCATATAAAACAAAGAATTGGGTTTCTTATTGTTAAAATAGAATTTTTCCTTGGGAACAGAAAAAGACTTAGTTTTTATTTAGCCAATTTGCTCTGAAGATAAGAGGTTTTTTGTTTTGTTTTTTTTATTCTATTTTATTTTTTAACTGAACAAATTCCTGAGCATAATAAACTCCTAATAATTTGGAATTTCATAGAAAAGTCACAAAGGACTTTTCTGTTTATGAAAAAGGTGTTGGAAGCTTTTCTTTAATGAAGAACTATCAGATTCCCATTTGGTTTAAAAATTCACATTACCGTTTCCTTGTATGTTTTTGTCTAATATTGAAGAGTCGTCACATAATATGTGTTATACTTGCATTAATCTAAATTTTGGGTCGCAAAACTTGGTTACAACTTCGTCACTTTTAAACATAATAGTACAAAAGCCATGAGTGTAACCCAAAGACTTGCTTCACTAAGTCATAAAATTTAATTCAGATGTTTAACAACTTAATGATTCAATATATAAAACATTGTTTCAGAACAATTATGTGGTATATGCAAATATTTCTAAAAGATAAGGCTAATTGTTTATTTAGAGTGCTTCTTATCTAAAGTTTTCAAAAATAACTTTACTTGGCCTGAACTTTAAACTAGGTATAATCTCTTCATTTCATTTAGTTCTGAAAGCTTACAGTGTTTAAGTTTCATTTTTTTTCATATCATGTTAAAAGTCATGACTAATATTTTTCAAAGGGCGATCTAAAATCTCAGGGATTTTTTTTCCCCCTTCTGACAACAAAAAACTCTGTTTCTTATTCCAAGGTTGTAATTATTCACTTTGATTTGGTACTTGTGGATTAAATAGAGTCTTAATATAGGAAA
>NW_006408619.1:976863-979191 GCF_000296735.1 Chrysochloris asiatica | reverse complement strand
CATGTTGGGCTGCTAAATGTACGGTCAGCAGTTCAAACCCTCCAGCTGCTTTGTGGGAGGAAGATGAGATTTTCTGCTCCCGGGAAGATTTACAGCCTTGGAAACTCTATAAAAGGTTGCCATGAGTCGGGACCAACGCAATGGCACATAGCAACAGCAGCAGCAATGTTGTCTGGACCCAACACTCACGCAGATTGGGAAAAACTTGATCCAAGAACAGCTTCTGACTTACCAGACCATTTCATAACTAGATTTGCTTTATAAAAGACAGGTGAAATGAGGCAAAACCCCATATATCTAGGTGTCTATGTCATTACATCAGAATAAAGCCCTTCAAATACTCGCTCCAACAGAGAAAGTCAGAGCAAACTAGGCCAGTGCTGCCGGACTCTTCCTGTACCACTGAAATGTAATCTAGCAGGGACTTCAGAGCCAGACTGAACCTTTACAGAAGGTATGGTCTCTTCACATACCCAGACGGTGTGTGGTTCCACCAAGAGGTAGACTCTGACCAGGCAGGGCCTTTCCCTTAAGGGAGGTCCCCATGAACTCTGACAAGGGGGGAGGTCCCCAGGACAACTGTTCATCTGTACTCCCTTCTCCACCCCAAAACTTGCTCACTGCTGAAAGCTGAGGATAGTTTTGGAGCAAGCCAAGAGCGAGACCAACCAGAGAAATGATCAAAACCCAGTGACTGGGAACCAACTCCTGGAAGCAACTAAGAAAGTTTCTCAAGATTTACAAAATGCAAAAACCCAATTTTGGACTAATTACAAAACCCTTTACAAGGCTTTGAGAGGGGAGAACGGCCCCTGCTAGACTAGACTCCCAAATGCCAAAAAGTCTTTCATGAGATCTAGCCTACTCTCTGGAACAGCCTGACTTCAGAAAGCCTTTTAACCTATTTGAGATGAATGACAGAGCCTGCAACTGAGTGCTCACCCAGACTTGGTGGCGGGGAGTGCTCCAAAAAGGACAGTAGCTTACCTTTCAAAATGGGACCATGGAAAGATGGCCAGCCCGACTAAAAGGAAGCGCCTTAACCAGGTCTGTCCTAACCTGTCTTATATGCACATTGGGAAGTTTAGAAAAAGAGATGGGCTACTCCTGGCAGCTTAGCACCAGTAAGCTGTGTCTCAGAAATTTTTCATCTGTTGAAGACCATCCAAGAACCAACTGTAGTAACTATCATGTATTGTTCACATCAAAAAAGAACACCATCACAGAAATGGAAGGAAATTATCCTGCTAACAAACCTGCCAAAGTGGCATCCTGGCTCTCAGCCTGGCAGACCCTGGTCCTCAACCTTGGAATGAAGCTGTTCACATCCAAATTCTCCCTCAAAAGATCTCAAGAGACCACCTGACTGGAGATTCAAGAACTTGCCAAGTCAGATGGAAGCTGCACACCTCCTGGAAACCCCAAATGACTAGAAAAACTGAGAACATGACCACACCCTAAAGAAGATTCTGGCAGAACATTGTGAAAAAACGAATCTAATTTGGGACCAGGTGCTTCCCTTGTCCTGCCCAGAATAAGAGTTGTCCCCAAAAGCAGGCTCAAGTTGAGCCTCTATGGAGCGGTATATGGGAGGCCATTCCTAAAGAAAGTCTGTCCCTATCACAGTTGTAAGGAGCCCTGATAGTGTAGTGGTAACGAATTGGGCTGCTAGTCTCATGGTCTGCAGTTCGAAACTACCAGCAGTTTCATGGGAGTAAGAATGCTCCTTAGAGTCAGGCATGGTGAGACTTTGAGTCTCATAGTTTGGACATCATGCTTGGTAAAATGGAGGGTCAATGAAACAGACGAAGACCCCTCAACAAGATGGATAAACACCGTGGCAGCAATACTGGGCTCAAACGTAACAGTAATAATGAGGATGGTGCAGGGCTGGTGAATGTTTCATTCTGTTGTGCATAGGGTACACAGTTAATTCTACAGCACCTAACAGCAACAACAGCATTCATTCCTGACTTTGGGTGTAGAAAAAGCTTTGAGGGCTCCCCAAATCTGCCTTAATTCATAAGCCAAAGTAGTATTAGGGAGTCACATTGCTTTGCACTTTCTACTTGCTACATTCGGAGGAATCTGTGCTGTTATTAATAAGACTTTCTGTGCTTAGATTAATACCACAGGGAAAGTGGAACTCAGAATTCATGCCATCCTAAAGACAGTTGTTGTTGTTGTTGTTGTTGTTGTTGTTGTCAGGTGCCTAAAGACAGTAGAGTACAACATTCCAATGTCCCTAGAGACAGGGATCTAGCTAGGCCTGGTTCACCAATCTCTCCCCTACTTTGAGATCCTGGTTTACTCCCCTTTACTACAGGC